>NW_027452149.1:0-38507 GCF_964194025.1 Convolutriloba macropyga
ATCCTCTTTACAGGTAAGTTATATCCGTTGACCATATGAAAAATTCGAATTGCGTGCCCCGTGGTCAAAACGACAGCTATACGCCGACTGAGCATGTCATCTGACAGCAAGAGGTGTGCTATGAAGTGCTGTCCGGCTAGATGATTATAATTAACCTGCAAAGAGGTGCATATGAAATGAAATGTATCGTAAACGTTCAAATGGTGATAGTAAGTTAGTGAAAGCAATGAGAAAGTGTCAGAGCAACCCCCCCCCACCCACCCCCCACCCCCCCCAAATCCGGCAGCTACACCAGAATACCCCCGCCCGTGCTACGCGTCGTACCGTACGAGTGTTGCACGTCGCAGAATAGCTGCGCGGGCTGCTGTAGAGCGCAGATCAGAGTGTCGGGCGTGCCCAAGTTCATTTTAATAGCAGGAACTGAGTATTTTAGATCAAGTGAGATGCAGTCAAGGTATTTTGACGACCATGTACCTGGACAGGGAGTTAATGTCAATGAATTCTTGAGTCCAGGAGGACGCAGAAAGGAGATAAGAGTTAAATGTTTCAAAGGTTTTAAAAAAGACAAGGACTTATATAGGACAAGACGTCAAGTTGATTTAGATCTCGCAACCTCTATAAGGTTCGTCAATTTCCAAGGTAAGTGCGAACCTGGGCAAGTACTAGCGAAAGTCTGGAAGATATTTAAGAACGCGAAATCGATCAAGTTGGGCAAATTAAGACCAAATCAGAAAAGGGGCGAAAAGAAACAATGGCGTTACAATGGCTGGGTCAATTTTTTTGGCAGTGGAGACTGCAAACGTGCCAGGAGTCTTATCGAGAAAAAGAGAGAAAAATACGGCGAAATGATCATTGAAAAAGTTGGCAAGATCAGATGTCTTGGTTTTCATACCAAGAAGAAGGTTGTAGCTTTACCGAAAAAAAGAATTCCTGCAAAAAAGGAAGTGCCTAGGCAATTTTCCAGCTGGGGTAAACGATGGTCCCCAATAAACGAAAGTCGATTTGCGGATGATGTTTTTGATTGTTTATTATCAAATGGTATTGTGCTAATCGAGTAATTGTTATAGCAATGTTGTTTTAGTGTTTGCCGTGTAGTTTTATTCTTCCAAATTGAGAAATTGTTTATCTGATGCTTATTTAGCTAATCTGAATTCATAATTGTCCCATCTGAGAGCTTTTTTTTCTTTATCATTTATTTGTACTGCTTCTATTAACTTTTGCGTGGTTTGTTTTTGAGGATTCTGCAGGGGAAACCCTAGATTACCAACAGAATCGTTGAAAACATTCCATTATTAGCTCAAAATTACGACTTTCCGCATTTTAGAAGTTTTAGAAATTGAAAAAAAGGTCTTTTTCATCAGGTCAAGGAGTTGTTCAAATCGAACCAAACTCGGTATGCAGTATCCCCAGGGTATGTAGAGTGTAAAACAAAAAGATCTTTTGGTATAGCTTTCCTAGGAAAAAAGTTAGTTTTTCATACGGAAATTTGCAATTATTTCAAATATTTATTTTTTAAATAGTATTTTTCGTCGGGTCAAGGAGTTGTCCAAATCAAACCAAACTCGGTATGCAATATCCCCAGGGTATGTAGAGTGTAAAACAAAAAGAATTTTTGGTATAGCTTGCCTAGGAAAAAAGTTAGTTTTTCATACGGAAATTTGCAATTATTTCAAATATTTATTTTTTAAATATAGTATTTTTCGTCGGGTCAAGAAGTTGTCCAAATCGAACCAAACTCGGTATGCAGTATCCCCAGGGTATCTAGAAGGTAAAACAAAAAGAATTTTTGGTATAGCTTGCCTAGGAAAAAAGTTAGTATTTCATACGGAAATTTGCGAATTTCGCGAATAACGAATTTTGAAAATAGGTCTATTTCATCGGGTCAAGGAGTTGTCCAAATCGAACCAAACTCGGTATGTAGTATCCCCAGGGTATGTAGAGTGTGAAACAAAAAGAATTTTTGGTATAGCTTGCCTAGGAAAAAAGTTAGTTTTTCATACGGAAATTTGCAATTATTTCAAATATTTATTTTTTAAATATAGTATTTTTCGTCGGGTCAAGGAGTTGTCCAAATCGAACCAAACTCGGTATGCAGTATCCCCAGGGTATCTAGAGTGTAAAACAAAAAGAATTTTTGGTATAGCTTGCCTAGGAAAAAAGTTAGTATTTCATACGGAAATTTGCGAATTTCGCGAATAACGAATTTTGAAAATAGGTCTATTTCATCGGGTCAAGGAGTTGTCCAAATCGAACCAAACTCGGTATGCAGTATCCCCAGGGTATGTAGAGTGTAAAACAAAAAGAATTTTTGGTATAGCTTGCCTAGGAAAAAAGTTAGTATTTCATACGGAAATTTGCGAATTTCGCGAATAACGAATTTTGAAAATAGGTCTATTTCATCGGGTCAAGGAGTTGTCCAAATCAGACCAATCCCGGTATGGAGTATCCCATGTGTATGTAGATTATAAAACAAAAAGAATTTTTGCTATAGCTTGGGTAGGAAAAAAGTTAAGAACGCGAAATCAATCAAGTTGGGCAAATTAAGACCAAATCAGAAAAGGGGCGAAAAGAAACAATGGCGTTACAATGGCTGGGTCAATTTTTTTGGCAGTGGAGACTGCAAACGTGCCAGGAATCTTATCGAGAAAAAGAGAGAAAAATACGGCGAAATGATCATTGAAAAAGTTGGCAAGATCAGATGTCTTGGTTTTCATACCAAGAAGAAGGTTGTAGCTTTACCGAAAAAAAGAATTCCTGCAAAAAAGGAAGTGCCTAGGCAATTTTCCAGCTGGGGTAAACGATGGTCCCCAATAAACGAAAGTCGATTTGCGGATGATGTTTTTGATTGTTTATTATCAAATGGTATTGTGCTAGTCGAGTAATTGTTATAGCAATGTTGTTTTAGTGTTTGCCGTGTAGTTTTATTCTTCCAAATTGAGAAATTGTTTATTTGATGCTTATTTAGCTAATCTGAATTCATAATTGTCCCATCTGAGAGCTTTTTTTTTCTTTATCATTTATTTGTACTGCTTCTATTAACTTTTGCGTGGTTTGTTTTTGAGGATTCTGCAGGGGAAACCCTAGATTACCAACAGAATCGTTGAAAACATTCCATTATTAGCTCAAAATTACGATTTTTCCGCATTTTAGAAGTTTTAGAAATTGAAAAATAGGTCTTTTTCATCAGGTCAAGGAGTTGTTCAAATCGAACCAAACTCGGTATGCAGTATCCCCAGGGTATGTAGAGTGTAAAACAAAAAAAATTTTTGGTATAGCTTTCCTAGGAAAAAAGTTAGTTTTTCATACGGAAATTTGCAATTATTTCAAATATTTATTTTTTAAATAGTATTTTTCGTCGGGTCAAGGAGTTGTCCAAATCGAACCAAACTCGGTATGCAGTATCCCCAGGGTATGTAGAGTGTAGAACAAAAAGAATTTTTGGTATAGCTTGCCTAGGAAAAAAGTTAGTTTTTCATAAGGAAATTTGCAATTATTTCAAATATTTATTTTTTAAATAGGTCTATTTCATAGGGTCAAGGAGTTGTCCAAATCGAACCAAACTCTGTATGCAGTATCCCCAGGGTATGTAGAGTGTAAAACAAAAAGAATTTTTGGTATAGCTTGCCTAGGAAAAAAGTAAGTTTTTCATACGGAAATTTGCAATTATTTCAAATATTTATTTTTTAAATATAGTATTTTTCGTCGGGTCAAGGAGTTGTCCAAATCGAACCAAACTCGGTATGCAGTATCCACAGGGTATCTAGAGTGTAAAACAAAAAGAATTTTTGGTATAGCTTGCCTAGGAAAAAAGTTAGTATTTCATACGGAAATTTGCGAATTTCGCGAATAACGAATTTTGAAAATAGGTCTATTTCATCGGGTCAAGGAGTTGTCCAAATCGAACCAAACTCGGTATGCAGTATCCCCAGGGTATGTAGAGTGTAAAACAAAAAGAATTTTTGGTATAGCTTGCCTAGGAAAAAAGTTAGTATTTCATACGGAAATTTGCGAATTTCGCGAATAACGAATTTTGAAAATAGGTCTATTTCATCGGGTCAAGGAGTTGTCCAAATCAGACCAATCCCGGTATGGAGTATCCCATGTGTATGTAGATTATAAAACAAAAAGAATTTTTGCTATAGCTTGGGTAGGAAAAAAGTTAGTTTTTCGTACGTTAATTTCCGATTAATTCGAATAATTTAATTTTAAATAATTTTTAAAAATAGGTCTTTTTGATAAGGTCAAGGAGTTGTTCAAATCAAACCAAACTCGGTATGCAGTATCCCCAGGGTATGTAGAGTGTAAAACAAAAAGAATTTTTGGTATAGCTTGCCTAGGAAAAAAGTTAGTATTTCATACGGAAATTTGCGAATTTCGCGAATAACGAATTTTGAAAATAGGTCTATTTCATCGGGTCAAGGAGCTGTCCAAATCAGACCAATCCCGGTATGGAGTATCCCATGTGTATGTAGATTATAAAACAAAAAGAATTTTTGCTATAGCTTGGGTAGGAAAAAAGTTAGTTTTTCGTACGTTAATTTCCGATTAATTCGAATAATTTAATTTTAAATAATTTTTAAAAATAGGTCTTTTTGATAAGGTCAAGGAGTTGTTCAAATCGAACCAAACTCGGTATGCAGTATCCCCAGGGTATGTAGAGTGTAAAACAAAAAGAATTTTTGGTATAGCTTGCCTAGGAAAAAAGTTAGTATTTCATACGGAAATTTGCGAATTTCGCGAATAACGAATTTTGAAAATAGGTCTATTTCATCGGGTCAAGGAGTTGTCCAAATCAGACCAATCCCGGTATGGAGTATCTCATGTGTATGTAGATTATAAAACAAAAAGAATTTTTGCTATAGCTTGCGTAGGAAAAAAGTTAGTCTTTCGTACGTTAATTTCCGATTAATTCGAATAATTTAATTTTAAATAATTTTTAAAAATAGGTCTTTTTGATAAGGTCAAGGAGTTGTTCAAATCAAACCAAACTCGATATGGAGTATCCCCAGGGTTTGTAGAGTGTAAAACAAAAAGAATTTTTGGTATAGCTTGCCTAGGAAAAAAGTTAGTATTTCATACGGAAATTTGCGAATTTCGCGAATAAGGAATTTTAAAAATAGGTCTTTTTCATCGGGTCAAGGAGTTGTTCAAATCGAACCAAACTCGATATGGAGTATCCCCAGGGTTTGTAGAGTGTAAAACAAAAAGAATTTTTGGTACAGCTTGCCTAGGAAAAAAGTTAGTATTTCATACGGAAATTTGCGAATTTCGCGAATAAGGGATTTTAAAAATAGGTCTTTTTGATAAGGTCAAGGAGTTGTTCAAATCAAACCAAACTCGGTATGGAGTATCCCCAGGGTTTGTAGAGTGTAAAACAAAAAGAATTTTTGGTATAGCTTGCCTAGCAAAAAAGTTAGTATTTCATACGGAAATTTGCGAATTTCGCGAATAAGGAATTTTAAAAATAGGTCTTTTTCATCGGGTCAAGGAGTTGTTCAAATCGAACCAAACTCGATATGGAGTATCCCCAGGGTTTGTAGAGTGTAAAACAAAAAGAATTTTTGGTACAGCTTGCCTAGGAAAAAAGTTAGTATTTCATACGGAAATTTGCGAATTTCGCGAATAAGGAATTTTAAAAATAGGTCTTTTTCATTGGGTCAAGGAGTTGTTCAAATCGAACCAAACTCGATATGGAGTATCCCCAGGGTTTGTAGAGTGTAAAACAAAAAGAATTTTTGGTATAGCTTGCCTAGGAAAAAAGTTAGTATTTCATACGGAAATTTGCGAATTTCGCGAATAACGAATTTTGAAAATAGGTCTATTTCATCGGGTCAAGGAGTTGTCCAAATCAGACCAATCCCGGTATGGAGTATCTCATGTGTATGTAGATTATAAAACAAAAAGAATTTTTGCTATAGCTTGCGCAGGAAAAAAGTTAGTCTTTCGTACGTTAATTTCCGATTAATTCGAATAATTTAATTTTAAATAATTTTTAAAAATAGGTCTTTTTGATAAGGTCAAGGAGTTGTTCAAATCAAACCAAACTCGATATGGAGTATCCCCAGGGTTTGTAGAGTGTAAAACAAAAAGAATTTTTGGTATAGCTTGCCTAGGAAAAAAGTTAGTATTTCATACGGAAATTTGCGAATTTCGCGAATAAGGAATTTTAAAAATAGGTCTTTTTCATCGGGTCAAGGAGTTGTTCAAATCGAACCAAACTCGATATGGAGTATCCCCAGGGTTTGTAGAGTGTAAAACAAAAAGAATTTTTGGTACAGCTTGCCTAGGAAAAAAGTTAGTATTTCATACGGAAATTTGCGAATTTCGCGAATAAGGGATTTTAAAAATAGGTCTTTTTGATAAGGTCAAGGAGTTGTTCAAATCAAACCAAACTCGGTATGGAGTATCCCCAGGGTTTGTAGAGTGTAAAACAAAAAGAATTTTTGGTATAGCTTGCCTAGCAAAAAAGTTAGTATTTCAAACGGAAATTTGCGATTTTCGCGAATAAGGAATTTTAAAAATAGGTCTTTTTCATCGGGTCAAGGAGTTGTTCAAATCAAACCAAACTCGGTATGGAGTATCCCCAGGGTATGTAGAGGGTAAAACAAAAAGAATTTTTGCTATTGCTTGCCTAGGAAAAAAGTTAGTTTTTCATACGGAAATTTCTTATTATTTCCGTAAAATTTTGAATAAGGAATTTTAAAAATATGTCTTTTTCATCGGGTCAAGGAGTTGTCCAAATCAAACCAAACTCGGTATGGAGTATCCGATGTGTAGTTAGAAGGTGAAACTGAAGTAATTTTTGGTACAGCTTGCCTAGGAAAAAAGTTAGTTTTTCATACGGAAATTTGCGAATTTCGCGAATAAGGAATTTTGAAAATAGGTCTTTTTCATCGGGTCAAGGAGTTGTTCAAATCAAACCAAAATTGGTATGGAGTATCCCCAGGGTATGTAAAGCGTAAAACAGAAAGATTTTTTGGTATAGCTTGCCTAGGGAAAAAGTTAGTGTTTCACACGGAAATTTGCGAATTTCGCGAATAACGAATTTTGAAAATAGGTCTATTTCATCGGGTCAAGGAGTTGTCCAAATCAAACCAAACTCGGTATGCAGTATCCCCAGGGTATGTAGAGTGTAACACAAAAAGAATTTTGTGTATAGCTTGCCTAGGAAAAAAGTTAGTATTTCATACGGAAATTTGCGAATTTCGCGATTAACGAATTTTGAAAATAGGTCTATTTCATCGGGTCAAGGAGTTGTCCAAATCGAACCAAACTCGTAATGCAGTATCCCCAGGGTATGTAGAGTGTAAAACAAAAAGAATTTTTGGTATAGCTTGCCTAGGAAAAAAGTTAGTATTTCATACGGAAATTTGCGAATTTCGCGAATAACGAATTTTGAAAATAGGTCTATTTCATCGGGTCAAGGAGTTGTCCAAATCGAACCAAACTCGGTATGCAGTATCCCCAGGGTATGTAGAGTGTAAAACAAAAAGAATTTTTGCTATAGCTTGTCTAGGAAAAAAGTTAGTTTTTCATACGGAAATTTGCTATTATTTCCGAATAATTTTGAATAAGTAATTTTAAAAATAAGTCTTTTTGATTAGGTCATAGAGTTGTTCAAATCGAACCAAACTCGGTATGGAGTATCCCCAGTGTTTGTAGAGTGTAAAACAAAAAGAATTTTTGGTATAGCTTGCCTAGGAAAAAAGTTAGTATTTCATACGGAAATTTGCGACTTTCGCGAATAAGGAATTTTAAAATTAGGTCTTTTTCATTGGGTCAAAAAGTTATTCAAATCAAACCAAACTCGGTAATGAGTATCCCATGTATACATAGATTGTAAAACAGAAAGAGTTTTTTGGTATAGCTTGGCTAGGGAAAAAGTTAGCTTTTCATACGGAAATTTCTTATTATTTCCGTAAAATTTTGAATAAGTAACTTTAGAAATAAGTCTTTCTGATTAGGTCATAGAGTTGTTCAAATCGAACCAAACTCGGTATGGAGTATCCCCAGTGTTTGTAGAGTGTAAAACAAAAAGAATTTTTGGTATAGCTTGCCTAGGAAAAAAGTTAGTATTTCATACGGAAATTTGCGACTTTCGCGAATAAGGAATTTTAAAAATAGGTCTTTTTCATTGGGTCAAAAAGTTATTCAAATCAAACCAAACTCGGTATTGAGTATCCCATGTATACATAGATTGTAAAACAGAAAGAGTTTTTTGGTATAGCTTGTGTAGGAGAAAAATTTAGTCTATCGTACGGAAATTTCGATGAAATCGAATAGTTAATTTTAAATATTTTTTGAAAATAGGTCTTTTTCATCGGGTCAAGGAGTTGTTCAAATTCAACCAAACTGGGTATGGAGGAGTATACCATGGGTACCTAGAGTGTAAAACAGAAAGTATTTTTGGTACTATTCGCCTGGGAAAAAAGATAGTATTTCATACGGAAATTTGCGATTATTTCGAATAATTTGCAATTATTGAGTTTTAAAATAGGTCTTTTTTAAAGATTTAATTTTCATCGGGCCGAGATGTTGTTGAAATCAAGTAAGACTCACTGTCAGAGGTCTGCTGTGTCTAAAGAATCTAAAATGCCTAGAGTTTAAGGGTTATGTTTTCCAGGTATAATTGCTTTTCGTTTTGAACGTACACATCAACTTGGAATTTTTTCAGTTGTAAAGATGAGACAGTATGAAATCGTTGTAAATGAGAAAGGCGTTCATTGCAAAACTCCGCCGTTGAGGGAAGATGATAATGTTCGACATGACCAAACAAGTTTTGAAAATAAATTGTTGCGTGAGATGGAGGAACTCAAAAAGAAACTAGAAGAGCTCACAAAGAGAGTGAAAGAACTTGAAAAAGCAAATGCTGAAGTGGTAGACTTGACTGGTGACTCGAGCTCTGATACAGTCTCAGTGCATTCTGAAGACTTAAGCCCAGTTGAGAATGGCTTTTTTTTGGCTGAGGTTAAACTGTAATTTCGTTAACTTAGCTAAACAGGTCGTACATATTGATTACTGGAATCAGATTTAGCTAAACAGTTCGTACATATTGATTACTGGATTCAGATTTAACAGTTTCATTTATAGTTGTGTCTATCAATCAGTTTTCTCCTCAGAATGACAATCTTGATTTAATTGTGCGGTTTACGTTCCAATGATTTTCTGTTTGATCTCAATCTTCTAAATTTTTTCAGGTCTTGAAAATGTCTGCTGCTAAATTCAACTGGTTAATTATGAGTAATCAGAAGGATGACGTTCGAATTATTGACGCAGATTCAGATATGTGGGGCTGTTTAAGCTATTTCGAAAAAGTGAAGCTGGAAGCGGGTAGTAACATAATGCTTAACAGGGATGGTAATTTGTGTGGTTACTCAATTGTGCTGCAAGGTATTGACGATTTTTCAAGCGAGCTAGAAGAGTTAAAGCGAATTACAAAGCCTCTCAAAGCTGTGGAACCTGTGACTGTGGAAATTTGCCCAGCAGCTTCGGAAGTATCCAGCGGCAATTGCTTGAATCCACAATCTTCGTCAAAGATTGCGAAGGGATCTATTGTCTCGGTATGATTATCTTTTACTTGCATCATTGAAATCCTAGTCGGCTCAAGCACTGATGATTGTTTCTTTTTTAGTGTTGTGCAAAACATAAAGGAATGACTGAAGTTTTGCTAGAGAATGAGAAACGGATGCATGACTTGGTCGACCTTCTGCGAGGCTCAACAAGTCAGGCCGCCGATGATTTGCTAGCCGTGAAGCGCAACTTCAATAATTACGTTAGTCTAATTTGACAACTTAACTTACTTTATCATTTTAAAAAGTTTGTGTTCTTTTGAAGGTCACCAGCGCGCTTGCAAGTATTGACGAGATTGCGGAACTTCCGGAAGAACCTGGTAACGTTGAAGATAACCCAGACGAGGATCAAACGGATAACCACGACGATCTTGATGAGCACACAGTCTTTCGGTTTGTGGAGAAAAAACCTCCTGTGCAGTTTGGTCTGAACGGGAAAAATCTAGACCATGTCTACAGTGGGCACAAACCCTCCGAATACGGACTGGCACTTCGTAAGTGGATTTACGGAGTTGATGGATTGGCTTACGAAATGATTCTACCCACAAAGAGCCTGACAGATGGAAGAAAGTGTGCATCAAAGGAGTCCTTGCTAAAATTTTTTCGTGAGTTAGAAAATTTCTTGTTTCTGAAAGATGTTTGACGTTTTCCCAAAATCCCGTGAACTCCCTTTAGTAAGTTAACGTTTAACAAGTCTCAATTTTAGGATCAGTTGAGAGAAAGTTTCCGAGCTCATCATTCCCCGATGCCAGAAAACAAGCCAAGAAAGCGGCCAATAAAGCTGGATTAAATGCGAAGCAGAGGTTAGAAGGTAAAGGCAAGTACAGCGAAGAAGCTAAGAATAAGAAGAAAGATTTGTATCGGGAAAAAAAAGCCAACCAAGAAAATGCATAAACATAGATTTATTGAGTTCACTCACTTTGTTCCAGATCCATAGCTCATTCAAGGTGCTAAGAGTATACTTTACTTGTATGTACTTCTATTAGTTCTATAACTGTCAGATGCAACAGGACTCAGATGCAGCAGTTAAATTTATGAGTTAGTTTAGATTTCTAATGCTTTAAACTGAATCAAAGCTTCCAAATTTGTTTTATGAGATAGTGTGTAGTTTCACTCATGAACCCACAAGAAACATAATGACTTTCAATCTTGTTTTCTTTGATTCTACTTGTTTGTACTCTACTATTTGACTTGCTTCGATGTGAAAAATTTTCAATCTGTCTTTCAGATCTATGGCCAATTCCAGCGATCGCCCTAAGAGGCAAGTAAAAATTCCCAGCTTTGAGACGGACCCGGAAACACAAGTTGAACGCAGCATTCGTCATGAGCATAGAAATACGTTGTTTGTTTTCATATACGAAAAAGCTTGTGTATCGACGGGTCTCAATAGTATTGCTTGGCCCAGAGGTTATTCTGACGAAACGAAGCTCGCCTTACAACCTGGAGAGTACGAATTCATACGACACAACCGCGATCCTCGCAGAATGCTGTATTTGGGTAGAGGTCCGGCCGAGAGAGTGCGCGAATACAAGAAGCAAGCGGCCGAAATTTATAAGAAAGGACAGCGACCCCCCTTTCTCTGGGAGGGGCCAGGAACAACAAGCGCAACTCAACCTGCAGCTACTCATGTCGACTCACCTGATCTGCTTTTCTCGTCTCCCGAACTGACTGAAGCTACGCAAAGAGAGACGCCTCAAACGTGCCCAGAAAAAAGTCTTGGTCCCGCAAAAGCCAGAGCAAAAGTAACAGAAAAAAGTGTTGGCCCCACAAAAGCAGTCGCAGAACCAAACAAAGAGACACGGTCACTTCTTTTTCTGCCAAAGGCGACAACGGCTGCTGACAAATCAGAGGTTTGTTGTTTTGCTGTTGAAAAATGGCGTAAGCTTTTGCTTTCATTGTTCAATCCCTTAATTGGAAATAGTAACCAAACCATTGGCTGACATTATACATATTTTTATTGTTAAGTGTCCAAAACTTTGCTCTCTCAATACTTTTTTTTAATTTCTAGAGCTGCTCAACTTCCATGTGCAAAGAGTTCGAAGACTTCTTGAAAGGTCACGACGAAAGAATGAACCGTGCACAACAAGTGGGGGTTGGAATTAAAGCAAAGCATGACAAGAAGCGACGCAAAATTCTGGGCGAGCTCGATGATACGGTTGGTTTGAATTTTTTTTCAATCAAACACGAAACCTTTTTTTCCAAGGTGTTTTATTTCAGCTCGAAGACGTTCAGGAAATCTCCATTCTTCAAAAGTTTGGGTTTCAAAGCATTGACGAGAATCCAGATTTGAGGACCGCATACCCAGTTCATAGAGTTGAATTCGAGGGAGAAGATCTGATGAAGACCCATGTGGCAAACTGCTATCCATCTCAACTTGGCTGTTGTTTGGGCAGAAAAATTTTTGGAGTTGACGGCTTGGTTGATCAGATGATGTACAGTCAGAGCTCAGGCACACGTACAGAAGCGCCTCTAGAAAAACGAGATTTGTTTGAAGGTTTTTGTACTTTTCTGTTGATCTCACTCTTCAAAAAATAGTTCTAGAAAAATTGCAATAAGTTAGCATCTGTCTTTTATTCTTAAAAATTATTACTCATGCAGAGAGTTTTCTCTTGTTTAGACGTCGTGAAGCAAAAGTATCCTTTGACACCTCGAATGGCACTGAGGAAGGCGAGAGGTTCTGCAAACCAATCAGGAAGGGAGAGGAAAAGCTATCTGAAAAATGCTGAGGTTGTTGAACATAGGCAAGAAGTATCAGAGACGCCGACGACTGCGAACAATCAGGCGGAATGAAATAACAATAGTTTTCTTGTAAAACCTTTGTAGCCTAGAGGAAAGGTTTCAGTTAGACCTCTAAGTTAGCTATATTTAAACTTGCCATTTGTTTTAAACTTATCATGACAGTGGTTACAAAGAAACAGAACATTTGTCTAGTTTTTGCCTAAATTTTACGGCGCAGTTAGTTGTATCTCTAATCGTTGTTAGTTATGACAAAATTGATTCATTTTGTGGATTTGATTTGTAAATGAAGTCATTTGTCTAGTTCTTGCTTAGATTTTCCTTCTGATTTAACGATTGGTTTGATTTAATTCATCGGTGGCTATGTGTTCTCTCATCATGCAGCTTTAGCAGGCAGTTATCAAAATTACTCCCATTTATGTCAAATTTTTTGTGCTAGAACTGAGGGGATTTTTGAAGTCGGACTTTTTTCCCTGTATCGTGTTCATATTGCAATAGCTCCTCGAGAATTTGTGTTTCTCAATGTAATTTTTAATTTAAGATGAAATGGATAATTGCGAAAAATTGGCCAAAATTGAAGGTTTTGTCGCTGAGCGTTATGTTCAAAAAACGGCCAATGAAATACATTTGCTCACAGAATTGATGTCCCAAGAAAGTTACATAAATTTGACTGATTCTGACAGAGATTTCAAAAAGCTGAGTCAGGTTATGGAAGAAATTTACAAATGTGCTCTCACTGAAGGTTTTCGTATCGAAGCTGACAATTTCGGCGGGTACTGTTTGGTGAATCGCAGTGGAAAAATAATCAAAAAAGGTGAAATCAAATGTGCTGTAGGCTTGCTGGCAAAAAAACCAAAAGATTGTGTGATTGATGACTGGTCACTTATGGAAGGCGATAAATTGTTAGTTGGCGTCGCAAGGTGGGCAAATCACTCGTGTGTCCCAAACTGCGATTACTACATGAGTGGTGGCTTCAAAGGCAGAGAGTGCGTACGACTGCGAGCGATTCGTGAAATCAAGCCGGGCGAAGAACTGACTACTTATTACAATGAAGATTTTTTCGGAGAAAATAATAAGTTTTGTCTCTGTGGACATGTATCCGAGCACGGTATAGAAGCAGAGGAGTCAGAAGATAAAATGAGCGAAGTAGGTATGAAGCCCTCAAAACGAAAACGAACAGTGATTCCCAGAATAAAAGTAAATGCAAGGGATGTGCGTTCCTCATTGCTCACTGACCTTATCAAGTTCTATAGCGAAGATTCAAATGCCAGTGTTGTTTCGGAGACAAGCTCAATTCCTCTCAACTGTGGCCCCGCCTGTGACGGAGATGATTTAGCAAGATTTGGAAGTCCAGAATGCAATGATTCATCAGATGGAGTTAGTAGCACCGTTATTAGCTTGCCTTCGGACCATTTTCAGAGCAACACGGCACTTGATCTGTTCAGCAACCACAGTTTTAACGATAGTGGTGATGAAATTGTGTCGTATGAACGTAATGATTCAAATAGGCTTTTGCATCAAGTATCAGGTGTTTCTGTGGAGAATTTGAAAGCCTCGCTTTTGGCTATTGTTTCGGTCCATAATGCTTCTGATGCGCTTTTGAACGATCTCTTGAAGCGTGATCAGCTACTCTTTGACGGTCAATCTGTTTCGCCGTGGGCAGTTAAAAAACAATTTGAAGACTTCTGCAGCTCTTATCAGTGTGACAGGACGTTGGTTGAGAAAGGGGAGCTGATTTTAATGAATTTTTGCCCGTTGCTTGTCGATATTGTGAAGACTTCTCTTTCCGAAATGTTTGAGTACGCTGAAAAGAAACTTAACACGCGCGATATTCTAATGCCATAATTTGCCATGAATGATCAAAGGGAGGTGATTGTGAGGTTAATTGTAAACACAGATGGAGCTGCTGTTTGCAAGACTCCGACAACCTCGGCGTGGCCGCTGTTCTTTGCTATTGCTGATCTACCACCTAAGCCGCGACAACTTTTTAAAAATCTTGTACTAGGAGCGCTGTTTGTTGGTTCAGGCTATCCAGTTTTTGATTTTTTTTTGAGCATATACAAAACGAGTTGTCTGTTTCGGAGAAGCTCACTTTCAATGAAGAAGAATTGACAATTACATTTGAGCCAATCTTGTTAGTAACTGATCTGGTTGCAAAATCCAAAGTACTCAAAATGAAGCAGTTCAACGGTTACTATGGTTGCACTTTATGCACACAGAGAGGAATTCATCTAGCATACACACATCGATACCCTCATTATCACTCTTTTGAAATGCGCTCATTCGATTTGCATATGAGAAACATACAAGAGCTAGAGAATGGAAGCATTGATAAATTAAGAGCGGAGTTGGGACCAAAAGAGGACTGCGAGGTCAAAACTCATGGCGTAAAAGGTAGAAGCAAAGCTTTTGATGTAATTTCAAATCAACCCCTTTCGTCTCCAATTGACCCAATGCACCAAATTTTTCTTGGTGTAGCAAAAGATCTTCTTCAACATCATTATAATAAAATGGATGCAGATCATAAAGCTGAAATTAAATCGTTCCTCGAGTACGTTGACTTACCGAAAGAGTTCGAAAATAACGTCAGAAGCCTGGAAGCCTTAGCCAGCTTCAAAGCCAAGGAAATGAAGTTTTTGTTGTTTTATTTGTCAGCCATAATCTTTCCTCCGTATTTGCATGGTGAAGAACGAAGAAGTGACGCAGTGGATCTCAAAAAATTGGTTTTTGCTCTTCGTGAACTTTTTGAATCTAACGAGAATGCTAATTTTTGTGATAAACTGCTGTCAGATTTCTGCATCAGCATGTCGGAGAAAACAAATAAGATGGAGTCGATAAATTTTCATCTACTCCGGCATCTAGGATGGCAGGCGAAAAATATAGGACCATTGTTAACCGCATCTGCTGCCATGTTTGAGTCGGCCAACAGACTTTTGATTGCACCACTCACAGGAACCGTAAACCAGTGTCAGCTGCTAGTACGAAGATTTGTAAGAGCAAAAATGATCGCGAAAATGACTGTAGAAGACGACTGTCTGACTGAAATGCTCACAACTTTTAACGAGAAGAAAAAACTAGATGAATGTTACGGATTTGTAGAAAACACTGAGACAAGGAAGCTTCGCACAGAAAATCCAAATTTGAAACTATTTTGTCGTAAAATTGGAAATTTTTTCTTATCATCGGCGGCCTACGGACGAGGATGTGTTGCTGATAAGTTTGTTTGTGTCTCAATTGACGACGACCTAAGTGGCGACGAGTATTTTGTCGGCGAAATTCTCTTCTTTTTTCGTGGAGATGTGGAACGCTGTGTGCTCCGAAAACTCCGAGTTGTCAGGAAACTGAAATTAGTTACAATGCAAGAGCAAAAATTTGTTCCTTTTGGTTTCGTTGTGGAAGATACAGAGGAGAAAATGGAAATAGTTTTGACGGCCATTAAATATAAACTCTTCTATTTTAAATTTAATGAAGTCTCCTATCTGATTACAATGCTCAGCCACTTCGAGCACAACTAAGGAGCCCAAAAAATTTTTAGTCCTTTGTTAGTTTCGATTTATAGCGT
Source organism: Convolutriloba macropyga (assembly GCF_964194025.1). NCBI lineage: Eukaryota > Metazoa > Xenacoelomorpha > Acoela > Convolutidae > Convolutriloba > Convolutriloba macropyga. Next base: position 15,868 of record NW_027452149.1, read on the forward strand.
GTTTGTTCTTTCCTAACATATTTTTCAATAGATTATTTTGCGGCATGGTTTTTCGGACTTCTGTGTTTCTATTATAGGCAAATTCAATAGGGTCAAAAGGTTGTTGTACATTATAGCACGTGTATACAGAGTGCAAGACGAAAAGAGTTTTTGATATAGCTTGCGAGGGAAAAAAGTTAGTTTTTCGTACGTCAGTTTCCGATTAATTCGAATATTTAATTTTAAATAATTTTTAAAAATAGGTCTTCTTGATTAGGTCTTAGAGTTGTCCAAATTGAACCAAACTTGGTATGGAGTATCCCCTGTGTAGGTAGAGTGTAGGAAAGAAAGAATTTTAGCTATAGTTTGTCTAGGAAAAAAGTTAGTATTTCATACGGAAATTTGCGAATTTCGCAAATAACGAATTTTGAAAATAGGTCTATTTCATTGGGTCAAGGAGTTGTCCAAATCAGACCAAACTCGGCATGGAGTATCCCAAGGGTATCGATAGTGTAAAACAGAAAGAATTTTTGGTATGGCTTGGCTAGGGAAAAAGTTAGCTTTTCATACGAAAATTTCTTATTATTTCCGTAAAAATTTGAATAAGTAACTTTAGAAATAAGTCTTTCTGATTAGGTCATAGAGTTGTCCAAAGTGAACCAAACTTGGTATGGAGTTTTCCCAGGGTATGTAGAGTGTAAAACAAAAAGAATTTTTGGTATAGCTTGCCTAGGAAAAAAGTTAGTATTTCATACGGAAATTTGCGAATTTCGCAAATAACGAATTTTGAAAATAGGTCTATTTCATTGGGTCAAGGATTTGTCCAAATCAGACCAAACTCGGCATGGAGTATCCCAATGGTATCGAGAGTGTAAAACAAAATAAATTTTTGGTATAGCTTGCCTAGGAAAAAAGTTAGTATTTCATACGGAAATTTGCGAATTTCGCAAATAACGAATTTTGAAAATAGGTCTTTTTCATCGGGTCAAGGAGTTGTTCAAACCAAATTAAACTCGGTATGGAGTATCCCCAGGGTATGTAGAGTGTAAAACAAAAAGAATTTTTGGTATAGCTTGCCTAGGAAAAAAGTTAGTATTTCATACGGAAATTTGCGAATTTCGCAAATAACGAATTTTGAAAATAGGTCTATTTCATTGGGTCAAGGAGTTGTCCAAATCAGCCTAAACTCGGCATGGAGTATCCCAATGGTATCGAAAATGTAAAACAAAAAGAATTTTTGGTATAGCTTGCCTAGGAAAAAAGTTAGTATTTCATACGGAAATTTGCGAATTTCGCGAATAAGGAATTTTGAAAATAGGTCTATTTCATCGGGTCAAGGAGTTATCCAAATCAAACCAAACTCGGTATGGAGTATCCCATGTGTAGTTAGAAGGTGAAACGGAAATAGTTTTTGGTATAGCTTGGCTAGGAAAAAAGTAAGTTTTTCATACGGAAATTTCACATTATTTCCGTATAATTTTGAGTAAGTAATTTTAGAAAAAGCTCTTTTTGAATAGGTCTTAGAGTTGTTCAAATCAAACCAATCCCGGTATGGAGTATCCCATGTGTAGTTAGAAGGTGAAACGGAAATAGTTTTTGGTATAGCTTGCCTAGGAAAAAAGTTAGTATTTCATACGGAAATTTGCGATTATTTCAAATATTTAATTTTTAAATATAGTATTTTTGATCGGGTCAAGGAATTGTTCAAATCGAACCAAACTCGGTATGGAGTATCCCCAGGGTATATAGAGTCTAAAACAAAAACAATTTTTGCTATTGCTTGCCTAGGAAAAAAGTTAGTTTTTCATACGGAAATTTGCGAATTTCGCAAATAACGAATTTTGAAAATAGGTCTATTTCATTGGGTCAAGGAGTTGTCCAAATCAGACCAAACTCGGCATGGAGTATCCCAAGGGTATCGATAGTTTAAAACAGAAAGAATTTTTGGTATAGCTTGGCTAGGGAAAAAGTTAGCTTTTCATACGGAAATTTCTTATTAATTCCGTAAAATTTTGAATAAGTAATTTTAGAAATAAGTCTTTCTGATTAGGTCATAGAGTTGTCCAAAGTGAACCAAACTTGGTATGGAGTATCCCCAAGGTATGTAGAGTGTAAAACAAAAAGAATTTTTGGTATAGCTTGCCTAGAAAAAAAGTTAGTTTTTCATACGGAAATTTGCGAATTTCGCAAATAACGAATTTTAAAAATAGGTCTTTTTCATCGGGTCAAGGAGTTGTTCAAATCAAACCAAACTCGGTATGGAGTATCCCCAGGGTATGTAGAGGGTAAAACAAAAAGAATTTTTGCTATTGCTTGCCTAGGAAAAAAGTTAGTTTTTCATACGGAAATTTGCGAATTTCGCAAATAACGAATTTTAAAAATAGGTCTTTTTCATCGGGTCAAGGAGTTGTTCAAATCAAACCAAACTCGGTATGGAGTATCCCCAGGGTATGTAGAGGGTAAAACAAAAAGAATTTTTGCTATTGCTTGCCGAGGAAAAAAGTTAGTATTTCATACGGAAATTTGCGATTATTTCAAATATTTAATTTTAAAATATAGTATTTTTGATCGGGTCAAGGAGTTGTTCAAATCAAACCAAACTCGGTATTGAGTATCCCCAGGGTATATAGAGTCTAAAACAAAAACAATTTTTGCAATTGCTTGCCTAGGAAAAAAGTTAGTTTTTCATACGGAAATTTGCTATTTTCGCGAATAAGGAATTTTAAAAACAGGTCTTTTTCATCGGGTCAAGGAGTTGTTCAAATCAACCCAAACTCGGTATGGAGTATCCCCAGGGTATGTAGAGGGTAAAACAAAAAGAATTTTTGCTATTGCTTGCCTAGGAAAAAAGTTGTTTTTTCGTACGTTAATTTGCGATTAATTCAAATAATTAATTTTAAATAATTTTTAAAAATAGGTCTTTTTGATAAGGCCAAGGAGTTGTTCAAATCAAACCAAACTCGGTATGCAGTATCCCCAGGGTATGTAGAGGGTAAAACAAAAAGAATTTTTGGTATAGCTTGCCTAGGAAAAAAGTTAGTATTTCATACGGAAATTTGCGAATTTCGCGAATAAGGAATTTTGAAAATAGGTCTATTTCATCGGGTCAAGGAGTTGTCTAAATCAAACCAAACTCGGTATGGAGTATCCCATGTGTACCTAGATTATAAAACAAAAAGAATTTTTGCTATAGCTTGCGTAAGAAAAAACTTAGTTTTTCGTACGTTAATTTCCGATTAATTCGAATAATTAATTTTAAATAATTTTTAAATATAGGTCTTTTTGATAAGGTCAAGGAGTTGTTCAAATCAAACCAAACTCGGTATGGAGTACCCCCAGGGTATGTAGAGTGTAAAACAAAAAGAATTTTTGCTATTGCTTGCCTAGAAAAAAAGTTAGTATTTCATACGGAAATTTGCGAATTTCGAGAATAACGAATTTTGAAAATAGGTCTATTTCATCGGGTCAAGGAGTTGTCCAAATCAGACCAAACTGGGCATGGAGTATCCCAAGGGTATCGAGAGTGTAAAACAGAAAGAATTTTTTGTTTAGCTTGCCTAGGAAAAAAGTTGGTTTTTCATACGGAAATTTGCTATTATTTCCGAATAATTTTGAATAAGTAATTTTAAAAATAAGTCTTTTTGATTAGGTCTTAGAGTTGTCCAAATTGAGCCAAACTTGGTATGGAGTATCCCCTGTGTAGGTAGAGTGTAAGCCAAAAAGAATTTTTGCTATAGCTTGTCTAGGAAAAAAGTTATTATTTCATACGAACTTTTTGAATTTCTCGAAAAAGGAATTTTAAAAATAGGTCTTTTTATCGGATCAAGAAGTTGTTCAAATCAAACCAAAATTGATATGGAATATCCCCAGGGTATATAGAGTCTACAACAAAAAGAATTTTTGGTATAGCTTGCGTAGGAAAAAAGTTAGTTTTTCGTACGTCAGTTTCCGATTAATTCGAATATTTAATTTTAAATAATTTTCAAAAACAGGTCTTCTTGATTAGGTCTTAGAGTTGTCCAAATTGAACCAAACTTGGTATGGAGTATCCTCTGTGTAGGTAGAGTGTAGGAAAAAAAGAATTTTTGCTATAGTTTGTCTAGGAAAAAAGTTAGTATTTCATACGGAACTTTTCGAATTTCTCGAAAAAGGAATTTTAAAAATAGGTCTTTTTTATCGGATCAAGAAGTTGTTCAAATCAAACCAAAATTGATATGGAATATCCCCAGGGTATATAGAGTCTACAACAAAAAGAATTTTTGCTATAGCTTGCGTAGGAAAAAAGTTAGTTTTTCGTACGTCAGTTTCCGATTAATTCGAATATTTAATTTTAAATAATTTTTAAAAATAGGTCTCTTTGATTAGGTCTTAGAGTTGTTCAAATCAAACCAAACTTGATGTGGATTGTTCCCAGTGTTCCTAGAGTGTAAGGCAAAAAGAATATTTGATGTAGCTGGTGTTGGTGCAGAAGTTATGTGTTTTAAGTGTTGCTTGGTTTTTTTTTAAAAAAAATAAAAATATAGAGTTAAAAATGGGTGGGACGCCTTTCGGGCGTCAAGATTTTTCGGTGCTCTCCCTTCCCCCTCCCCTCGTTCCCTCGCCCGTGTTTTCGTCTCTCGTTCGTCTCTCGCTCGTGTCTCGCGTTCTCTCGCTCGTCTCTCGCTCGTCTCTCGCTCGTCTCGCGTTCTCTCGCTCGTTTTTCGCTCGTCTCTCGCGTTGTCTCGCTCGTCTCTCGCTTCGGTGTTTTGGTTTGAGTCTATGATGTGTGTTTATGATGTGTTATATATGTTTATGTTGATTTTAGCTTTCTTGAATGAGTGTCAAAAAAAGTCTTATCTTATTAGAGGTTCATTTTATTCTTAATGCTGATAGATAGACACCTTGAATAATTTTGCTCACGCCAGCAAAAAACGATGTCTACTATTAGTATAAAGTTGTTCATGTTCCTCACGTTAAAAAAAGACTTTAAATATCTGGATTTGTGGAGTTTTGGAACCCTCTCTGTCTTCAGCTTCAAGGATCTGCACTGCACCCCAGCAGGTAATATTTTTTTCCGTCTGGTGAACGCACGAAAGTCTGGACATGAACGCACGATGGTCTGGACATGAACGCACGATGGTCTGGACATGAACGCACGAAAGTCTGGAAATGAACGCACGAAAATTTTTCGTGCGTTCATGTCCAGACTTTCGTGCGTTCATGTCCAGACCATCGTGCGTTCACCAGACCATCGTGCGTTCATGTCCAGACCATCGTGCGTTCATGTCCAGACCATCGTGCGTTCATCCGTGTTTCCAGACCGTGTAGTTTTGAACGCACGACACCCCCTTCGTGCGTTCATTTCGGTCTGGACATATCTGGTTTCGGTCTGGGACCTCATCCTGGGTTATAATTGCTTTCAAGAAACACAGAAATAAATTTTTAATTTAGACCGCATCTAAACCGTCATTCAGTCATTAGCATTTTTTGTTGGTATGGCAACCGTCCAAACTCTTTTCTCACTCTTTCAGACAACCGCATGCATATCAGTAGTCTTTCTCTATATTGAATCATGAAAAAGAGAAACACCATTTGAAGCCAAGAATGAGATGAACCAACAAAATGGTCCGTCAGTGGCTGTACAGGACTTCCTGACACTCAAATAGATGAAAGTATTCTAACTGACTCAACAAGTCCGACGGAACATACGCCTACGTCTGTTGCGGAGAACAACACCCGTGATGATTATATAAATGATGAACGTCCTCTAAACTCTACCTCAGAACAATCCGCTAAAATGCCTTTCGAACAATTTCTCTGAAGGCTGAAGTAATACCAGCGTGGAGAATGTAAAAAAAATAGGTTTTGACTTGAGCTGAATACTGAGTTGAATCATAATATTTCTAATACAATTATGATTTGGACAGTCTTCATTCTATTGCTACCAAATTGTCATGCCAAAGTGAGCTTTGGTTTTTCACTTCTCAAAATACAATCATTTTATATGCGTTTTTAACTCGTTGTTTGTTTAAATAAACGAGTTCTCCAACAAATATTTTCTGAACATAAATTTTGCTAAAATGCCCTTTTTGTAAGGAATTTAATAATAGGTTGATCTATCTTTAATTGGTTAAATTTTTGCTCTACTTTGCAGTTCAAAAACTGTCACTGAACATACGTGTTCCCAATAAGATAGTAGTTTGCAGAACAATGAGTAACAGTTTTAGGAGTAGCTTTTTCTAAGGTGGGTGGTATTTTTCCGATTATGAAAAGTTCTTGCCCAAAAAAGTGAAAATTCGATAATTTCTCTTGTGCTCCGAAAACTGTTGGAGTCTTCAGCATAAAAGTTAAGAGAAAAAATCAATTGAAAACCCTTATACTCAACAACAGGAGCAAAAAATATTGTAGTTTTTTTTCAATAAGCGAGAATTTATAACAAGCACCATATCCACAATACAACGGAAAGCAATAATATTAACGGCCGGATATGAAGCTTCATCACATAAATCGTCTTACGTCACCGGTTAGACCTGAAGTAGAAAATTATCAGAAAACTTGAACCCTGATAAACAGTAATAGTAAACACTCATTGCGTATGGTTATCTTTTTTTGTCATGAGTTTTTTAACTGCTTTTTTTTTTAATTCACTTTCAAACTATGATCAAACAACAGGTTTGTCACACGTAAACAGTTTAATATGTCGATTTTTGTCATATGGTTTACAAAAAATAATTTTTTCTATTGAAGAAACCGTAGCCGGAAGGGATTAGCAGAGCGTTTTGAGTCAAATATTTTCCCCCGAGTTGAGCGACTTTGAGCTGCTACATTAAGCATAGTAGGAAATTGTATGACGAAATGCGCACCATATTTTACGTTGCGCTAGAACGGAACGGGAAATCACATGACAAAATCAAAACTTGCCCTCGAGAAAACGTGTTTTGATTTCAAAAAGAGATTTTTACTCAGTAATGTTAATTAATACTGTTGAGTGGTGTACGCTGTATCTGGGAAATTTTCGCCACAACCAAGATACACTTGAGCTGTCTAATGTCTTTGATCTTAGAAACTATTCCAATGACAAGCCAGACAAGATCGTTAGGGCTGGGAAAATAGAACCATTTCACGCTTCAAATTTCGTGATTAGTGGAGACGACCGCAACTGTTTGTTTTCTTCCGGAGGGTGCGTTGGGTTTTTTTCTTTAATTTTCCTACTTTGAAGTCGGTTTGGACTTTTAATATGCGATTGCCATTGTTGAATTATCACTAGACTTGTGGTAAAATTACTGACAATCTGTTTGTTTTAGGAGTCAGATATCCTCGCTAATCTTTAGACACAATTGTTTGAGAGATCTGGTGGACGCACTCGCACCTCGTAACGTTTCTGATTGTGCTGTGTCTCTTTTTTACTGAGTCTGTCCCTGACATGCTTTCCTTTTTTGTCTGTAGTCGTTAGGTGGAGTTTTGAATTCGTTTGGGCAGTGCTCATGGTATTCGGAATTTGATAAACTATTTTTCGCTTCAGTGTCAAACAATGTCCATTCTGAACTCTTAGTTGTAATCTCCAATTTTTTCAGACTATTATGTTTTTGCTGTGAATTTGTTTTCTTTAGTTTTGATGAATCCACTGCAACGAATTGATATAGATGCCAATATTTTATTTTGCGCGTCAATTTATTTTTTTGCTTCTTGCTCACCATATTGAGTGACAAGGATTTTTCGTTTTCTGTTAGTGCTACCTTTAAGCTGGGAGCTTTGAATCAGTGTCGGAAAATTTCGGGAGCGAGAACAGAAAAAATTTCCTCAACAGATCTTTCCAAGAAGGCCGCGAGTTTGGTTCCATTGATGATTCGAACTGAACTGATCAAAAACAACAATGATCAGCTGCAAACCAAGAATATAAAATTACATCCCTTAAAATTGAAAAAAAAAAAGTATTTGCGCATTATTTAGTAACCTTTAGTCAATTGAACTTTTCCTTTTTTAAAAGTATTATTAATATAGATTGAATCATATGTTATCTGAGTTATTGTCGTCGGATGAGGAAGTAATCCTTAAAAGAGATCAGCCATTCATCATGACAATAATGATAAGCTGTAACTTTTAACATGAACATAATGTAAACAGTGGGGGGGGGGGGGGGGGGGGGTTCAAATCTAACAATACAGATCCAATACTTTTTGTGCTTTTCCTATGCATTTCTTACCTTCATCACAGTTCTTGTCAGAAATGGGCTGGTCACATCTTAGTGATTCCAGATCCAAGTCCAAACAAAAGATGATTTTTATAATAAAAAAACTAGCATCGGGGAGTGTACTTATGCCACTCAATGGAATATTTGATCTAAACTAAATGTGAAAATAAAGCTGAAAATAAAATTTTTGTTGTCGGCAAGATGGTAGATTAGTGAATCATTTTTTTTCTTTTTTTCGTTTTTGCAGATTCTCTAATATATGATAAGCTTGCTTTGAAATTTTTTTTGGCTCAATAGTTTGTTGCACTCAAATAATTTTATTGCTCTATGGTTGCGTTTTCAATTAGATCAATATTGTTCCATTTAAAAAATGATTTGCTATTCGGTGTGAAGGCATCTTTAATCTAATCTAATGGCTCACTAAAAACGAGAAGTGCAAAGATGAACTTTTTATTGAATTACTATAATATATTTCTGTTAACAATTTCAAATTTTTGTGCCATATGAAAATTGTGAAATTCACCTATAGGCACTGAAATCATTCATTTGGTTCTTTGATTACAAACGGGGCCTTCAAAATCTGTTCATTTTTCTTTGTTTAGATTTTTAAACACCCTAAAGCGTGCCATATATTCTTTGCCATGACTGTTTTAAGATTTTTAATCACTTTTCTGTTGGGATTATATTTGATGGTAAGTGCAAGAATTTCGACAATTGCTGTTTTGCTATCAAGGATGAATAGCATGACCGTCATCCGCCAACACACAGGACGTGTGCAATCAAGAATGTCTGTCTCTCATATTTTACCACCGGTCAATTTGCAGTGCGATGATTGATGTAAACACAGCCAGACCAGGCGTGGAGCTCGCGCCATTGACTGTGTATATAAAGTTATATTTGATTACATCGCTCCTAATTATCTGTAAGCAAACAGTCTCTGACTTCTTTTGGCATGGAATCTATAGTCGTTAGGCTGCCAAGGAGGGTACTGAAAAAAATTGGACATTTCGAAAAAAAATTAAAATATCCTCGTAGAGATCGTTTGACACTTCCGAAGCATTTTTGGGAGCTGAATTTTGAACGTTTATATGTATTTGTAAAGTTGTAATAGCTTCCTTGACACTCCTTCTTTATTAAAAAATTCTTTTATTAAATTATTTGCGTACCTGCGTAACTTGAGGTTAAGCTGCGTTATCCGAGCTGTACATTGGTGAAATATTGATAAAGTGCTCACTGATGGCTTAAATTTTTTGGCCAATAGTGCTTTGTTCATATTTTTTGTTTTAGAATGTTTGATATTTTAATCGGCGTCAACCATATTTTTGTTGATTATTGTTGAAGCTTGAAAACGTGGCACTATTTCGTTTTAGAATTTGAATGGATGTTCATTGCTTTAAGTTTGATTGGTTTTGGGGAAACGTATGTTTGAATATTGACACAAAAAATGTACAGCGTTTTTGCACTGCGTTTTGAATTTTAGCAACGACCCGGACTGAACTGCAAGTCAAGATCAGTACTGGGCACGTCAAATTGCAAGTCTACAAGCATAAATCAGTACTGTGCACGTCTAAAAACAAGTCTGCAAGTCTTACAAGTCTTTACCAAGACTTGGATTACACTTGCAAGTTGATTCCCAAGTCAAAACCAATTTTTCAAAAAAATTCGAGTGAAATTTTCGAATTCAAAAAAATTTCGCAACGTGCCACGATTTTGGCATTACTTTTTGGGCACTTTCCCGGGGTGCTAGAAAATGATGCCGGGGCATACCAAATTGATTATTGGGTGATTATTAGCACCCCGGGAGGGTCTATTGAGGGTATTTCAGGTGTTTTGGGCCGTTTTCAGCCATTTTTCAGCCGTTTCAGCCCCTAAAATAGCCGAAATCACCAAATTTATGTACTTTTCAGATAAGCCAAATGTCGAACCGAGGCAAAATTGTTAAAAAGAGTGCTACCGTGAAGGTCCCAATGATAGCACGAGGTCCTGTTGTTCGACCAATCGTTGTTGATGCACTGCATAATCCTTCAAATTTGAGAGACAGAGACCCAGACCCAGACCCAGAGGAAGACCAGCGTTCCAGCCAGAACGGCCAAAGTACTGGCCGAAAGATCTTTGTTGTGCCCCAGTACCAGCTCGCTCAGGAGCCAATGCTGACCTCTGTTAGTTATAGTGTGCTTTTTTTTAATGGGTTATGAAGATATATCGAGTTATTATAGAACGAGCACTAGCTAACTCGGATCGACTGGGGTCAACTTGCCCCCTGCTCATAGGTCGGTCTTTCGCGATCCACTGAACAAAATAAAGAGTCATATATATCGTTGTAAAGCTTATTTCAAGGCGGTTCAAATGAGCCGGGTCTGGTCCCGATTCGTTCAGTATTTTGAGAGATATTCATGATTTCAGACTCTGTACCCCTAAAAAGTGGCTCATGCTCAGTGCTCGTTCGTCAATAACTTTTTGTTGAGTGAATGTTTTGGGCTCAATTTTTGATATGAGTGAGCTCATTATGTGTGCTAACTAAATTAATAGGTCTCAACTAGTTGCGTACTAACTTCACGAAAAAATTTACGAACGAGCTCAAGGTAACTTGGGTCGACTGGGGTCAACTTGCCCCCTGCTCATAGGTGGGTCTTTCGCGATCCACTGAACAAAATAAAGAGTCATATATATCGTTGTAAAGCTTATTCCAAGGCGGTTCTAATGAGCCAGGTCTGGTCCCGATTGGTTCAGTATTTTGGGAGATATTCATGATTTCAGACTCTGTACCCCTAAAAAGTGGCTCATGCTCAGTGCTCGTTCGTTAATAACTTTTTGTTGAGTGAATGTTTTGGGCTCAATTTTTGATATGAGTGAGTTCATTATGTGTGCTAACTAAATTAATAGGTCTCAACTAGTTGCGTACTAATTTCACGAAAAAATTTACGAACGAGCTCAAGGTAACTTGGGTCGACTGGGGTCAACTTGCCCCCTGCTCATAGGTCGGTCTTTCGCGATCCACTGAACAAAACAAAGAGTCATATATATCGTTGTAAAGCTTATTCCAAGGCGGTTCTAATGAGCCAGGTCTGGTCCCGATTGGTTCAGTATTTTGGGAGATATTCATGATTTCAGACTCTGTACCCCTAAAAATTGGCTCATGCTCAGTGCTCGTTCGTTAATAACTTTTTGTTGAGTGAATGTTTTGGGCTCAAATTTTGATATGAGTGAGCACATTATGTGCGCTAACTAAATTAATAGGTCTGAAGTAGTTGCGTCACGATTCCGCTGAAAAATTAACCAACGAGCACAGTGTGACATATCGATAGAGGGTCAACTTGCACTGAGCTCGGAGACCGATGGGTTGACCAATGAACACAGCCAGGCTTCCGGTTATAGATGCAGCTAGAATTTTCACTGAATTTGGTGTGCATTTCGGGTCATCAGTTACGCCAAGAGGTCTGCAGTACTCGGATTTGACTAAGTCGGAACAGCCGAATTTAACTGCTGCCATTATCATTTGTCGGTGACAAGCAGTAGTTAAGCCTTCCCCCCCCTAAAGGCGGGCAACCCGCCTGCTAGCTATTATGCACCATTTGCGATATATGTGCGTTGTTCGTGACCATTTTGGCAAAGTTTCTGTAAACAGTTCTGCTTGAAGTGCTTTTGGTCAGTCTGCGCTTTGACTTTTAAGGTGTCGAGGGGTAATGTGATTAGTTCGGCCGTGCATCCCGCAACGCCCCCACTGAGAACCTGGGCCGCGTTAAGTGTTCAAGTTTTTACTGAGCTGTAGATGGCGGTGGGTTTTTTATTCGTGGCGCCTCGTTGTGGGCTTGGAATTCGTGTCAGAAAATGTTTAGGAATAAATGATTTTTTGACCTGTTCTCTGAATTTCAGAGACTATACGAAGCTAAAACATAGGTTACGAACAGTTTCTTGATGTTATGATTTTGAAGCCTATTTCACGGCGGTTTTAATCAGCTATGTCTTGGTCTGATCAGTTCAGTACTTTAGTAAATATTAAAGATTTCAGACTCTGTACCCTGAAAAACTGGCTCATGCCCAGTGCTCGTTCGTTAATAACTTTTTGCTGAGTAAATGTTTTTGGCTCAAATTTTTAAATGATTGAGCTCATTGCATGTCCTAACTAAATAATAGGTCTGAACTAGTTGGGTGCAAACTTCACAGAAAGGTTCTTGAACAAGCACAAGGTAACTTGTATCGACATTGGTCAAATTCAGCTATGCTCATACACCGATATATCGCGAACCACTGATCAAAATAAAGTCATATATATCGTTGTAAAGCTTATTCCAAGGCGGTTCTAATGAGCCAGGTCTGGTCCCGATTGGTTCAGTATTTTGGGAGATATTCATGATTTCAGACTCTGTACCCCTAAAAAGTGGCTCATGCTCAGTGCTCGTTCGTTAATAACTTTTTGTTGAGTGAATGTTTTGGGCTCAAATTTTGATATGAGTGAGCTCATCATGTGCGCTAACTAAATTAATAGGTTTGAAGTAGTTGCGTCACGATTCTGCTGAAAAATTAACCAACGAGCACATTGTGACATATCGATAGAGGGTCAACTTGCGCTGTGCTCGGTGACCGATGGGTTGACCAATGAACACAGCCAGGCTTCCGGTTGTAGATGCAGCTAGAATTTTAACTGAATTTGGTGTGCATTTCGGGTCATCAGTTACGCCAAGAGGTCTGCAGTACTCGGATTTGACTAAGTCGGAACAGCCGAATTTAACCGCTGCCATTATCATTTGTCGGTGACAAGCTGTAGTTAAGACTTCCCCCCTAAAGGCGGGCAACCCGCCTGCTTACTATTATGCACCATTTGCGATATATGTGCGTTGTTCGTGACCATTTTGGCAAAGTTTCTGTAAACAGTTCTGCTTGAAGTGCTTGTGGTCAGTCTGCGCTTTGACTTTTAAGGTGTCGAGGGGTAATGTGATTAGTTCGGCCGTGCATCCCGCAACGCCCTTACTGAGAACCTGGGCCGCGTTAAGTGTTCAAGTTTTTACTGAGTTGTAGTTGGCGGTGGGTCTGTTATTCGTGGCGTCTCGTTGCGGGCTTGGAATTCGTGTCAAAAAATGTTAAGAATAAATGATTTTTTGAACTGTTCTCTGAATTTCAGAGACTATACGAAGCTAAAACATAAGTTACGAATAGTTTCTTGATGTAATGATTTTGAAGCCTATTTCACGCCGGTTTTACTGAGCTATGTCTTGGTCTGATCAGTTCAGTACTTAAGTAAATATTAAAGATTTCAGACTCTGTACCCTGAAAAACTGGCTCATGCCCAGTGCTCGTTCGTTAATAACTTTTTGCTGAGTAAATGTTTTTGACTCAAATTTTGAGATAATTGAGCCCATTGCATGTCCTAACTAAATTAATAGGTCTGAACTAGTTGGGTGCAAACTTCACAGAAAAGTTCTTGAACAAGCACAAGGAAACTCCAGTAAATTTCTTGAGATTTTGTTTATTTAATCTTATCGAGATTGGGGGACATTATATCCCTCCACTACTGATTCGGTACATGTGTAACTATTGTTAGAGGAACTAGGTCTACAGTTTGGTAGGGGTTTTGGCGGAGGGTGGTGGGGCAAGGCGAGGAAAACGTCAATGTGTGCGAAATTTTTTGAGCACTTTTTTTGAGTTTTCAAACGCAATTTTTCCCTTTAAATGTATGTTTTAATTTTTGCCAAGTTTCAAACGTCCCCTAGGTGCTCAACTGACTATCACAACCTTCATTTTAGAGCCAAGGACCTCTTCTTCGTGACACAAGAGGCTTAAGTCAGCAAGACAGAGAAGAAGCAAGAATGATCGACGAGCAAAATGCTATTTATTTAAAAAACCGCTGGTGGTTCCTGAAATTCGAGGATAGATCAACTCTCGTTGTGAACTCTGCCTTTAGTGGTGCTATTGGACTCAGTAATGAGGAGCGTGTCGCAGTAAAGGCGAGTAGTTTTTTCTTGTCCTTAATTATAATTCAAGTGCCTGGGTTTCTTAAAAAAGTTTTCCGGAAATTTTCTTCTACGAACATTTTTTTCAAGGCTGGAGAGCACATTGACATCAAGGATACCAAGAGGAACCCGAGAACTGGATCCTTCATTTGGTCTGCGCTCGTGAATACAGTGGGCCATAGAGGCTTTTGCCTTCAAGGGGAACAGAATTATCTCCAATCACAGAGAAATGAGTCGGTAGGGAGCTCTGAACTGTCCTTTCAGCTCAGCACTGACCCCAATTTGACTGTTCCCGTAGTTTCCTCTCATTTCATGGGACGTCAGCAATCAGTTCCGACTGCAAATAAAAAACTCTTGTTTGAGCAAGCGCAAGTAAACTGTGACAATGATACGACGATTCCCAATCCGCATTTAGAAGCATCCGCCCAGTCAACGATGCCGTTAATTGACGGCGATGAGGTTAACCGGCTCCTCGGTGAAAGTCCACTTCAAATCGATGAGTTGGCTACAAACCGAGACCAAGAGATGTTGATTACCGAGGTATGGAAAGCGCATTTTTTGATTTCAATAGTCGATTTTGTCTTATTAACTGCCTCTTTAGACAAGCAGTCAGCCTTGCCAAAGTGTAACGACATCAACTCCAGGAAATCCTTGGAGGCTCAGAAAGGGCGGCGCTCAAGTAGCGGGAGGTTTAGAAGGCAATGAGCTGTATCGAAGTTTGCTGGACGCAGTGAAATACAGTGTCACAGTGCAATCAGAGTTACGGGATACTGTTGCCAATTTAAACAACTCTGTGAAAGATCTTAAGGGCGCCATCAGTTCCCTGGCGAACCGAAACTACAACGAGCTTCAAAATCACACCAACCAGCTCAAGATTATGGTATCACTTCACAGACAGCTTTTTTTGTAAAAAAACGTTTTGACGACTTAAAGTTAATCTGATTTTTAAATATTTGAGCTTTACATTGAGAACAAATCTGGAAACGTTTTAATGCCGCCTTCTTTTTTGAAACAATTGTCTGTTAATTTTATTGTCCAAAAACAGAATCAACAGATTGCCATGTGCTTCAGAATCAACAAATTGCACGATTTGGGTTGGCTCTACCTCAAGCGAAAGACATTGAGCATGGGACAGAACCATCTTTGATTGTGACCAAGGGTCCAGCGACAGGTTTCGATCTGGCAAAGATCACAGGCAAAAGTGCTGCGTCAATAATGCGACAGGCAGCAAACAAAATGTGGGATACGGAGGAGCTGAAAGTGCACATGCTGTTGCCCAAGAGACCAAAAGCTGGCGTTGTTGGGAGAACTGACTTCAGTCCGACACGCAAAAATCAGATGAAAGGCATGCTTTCCCTCCATGAACTTGGTTGTCTGTGTGGTTTTTTTTAGTTTTTAAAAGCTGATAATTTTTTCGTAAAGGCTATCTATACAACGTTTTCTGAAACAGAGCTCTTCATTGTAATGTTTTTATAATTTTTTTATGTAATATGTTTTTATTAAGTAATTTTTTATGTAACTTTTTGAAAAGCTTATGTGGTTTCAGTGAAAAAACTACCTATAGAGTTTTGTTTTGTTTGAAGGCCGATTGTAATGTTGTTGTTTTTTTGTTTTGGGAAAAGCTGATAAATTTTCAGTAGCAAACTATACAACGCTTTTTGTTACAGAGCTCTTCAGATTGAAATACGACGAGGAATGGCTCGGTATGTATGAGCACGCTAAAACGAGCTTTAACAACAGGGCAAACGAGTTGAAAACCAACGAGAGGCGAAGTTTTGGCAGTCTTGGAGGACAGGACGAGAATGACCCCCCAAGTAACAATTTCGCGTCCTCGGCCTCTGAGAACAGTTCCTGAAAATATTATTCATCAAAACTTTCTTAGCTGCTCTTAACTCTAAAAAAAAACAAGTCTTAACTTGCAAACTGTTCCCTTTCCATTAGGTGAAGGTTTTGATAATGTGCGGTTTTTGTTTACTTGATGTTCGTTAAAGTTATCTGTCTAAGTCATCTTTTCCTAATTGTCTTCTCAAACTTAATTTTTGAGCTTGTAATCTCAAGTTTTCTGCGTATGCGTGTTTTAAACTATGAATTCTGTTGTTCTAAAATTTGTCCACGGTGTTTTCAGAGCTCATTGAAAATTTATGTGTAAATTTGCTTATTGTTGTCTGGTTAGTTGTAAAACTTGCATAGAAAAAAAAAGATTTCTATCTATAAGTTGTTTTTTGTCTTTCTCTTTTGTAGTAAATGAGAGATCTTTTTTGTTGATAGCAAAAATTGTTTCTGGTGCAAAGTTTAAAGTAAGAATATTTTTTTCAAAGTGGAATGCTCTCGAGATAAGTTGACTGGGCCATTCTAAGTCAATGTGATTTGTACGCTGTAAAACGGAAAATTGAAACTTGGCACCGGATTGCGGAATGCTTGGTTAGGCCGTTGTCAGAGCGGCGGTTCGATCAAAACATTTTGACAAATGATCTGTGGAAGGAGACGTACGAGATAGTCTGTAAGTCCTATGATAGTTTGAACCCATCCTTCAAAATAGATTGCGACAGTTACGGTGGATATCGGTTAATGTACATTGGGACTGAGGACTTGAAGCCACGGAGTGTAATAAAGGGACCAATCGGGTTCTTAAGACCAATTCCTGATGGAGTAACTGATTGGTCAATTATGCGCTCTGAGAGAACAGGTGAAAATTTGATTTTAGTTGGGCCAATACGCTTTGTGAATTCGGACTGCAACCCTAATTGTGAATACGATTTCTCCAGTTCTCTCAGTGTTGTTCAACTAAGAACGAAAAGACGGATTACGAGGCAGTCTGAACTGCTGGCTAAATATGGCCCCGAGTTTTTTGAACAGAATGCCTGTAGGTGTCGTACGTGTGACATTGAGATGCAAGCTGAGGCCAATTTAGAAATTAATTCGTACATCGACGAGATAATTAGCGAAACAGTAAACGACTTGCTTAACGAAGAGGTACTTTCCGAGAATGCACCAACTAATGTCAGACCCAAGAAAAAACGTTTGAGACAAAGAGAGCTAGTAGAAATGTATAATAGAATAACAGCATCTCCAGTTAGTGGATATCAGTCTCAAAGATCGCCAGATTTTACCCAAAGTAGATATGATATTTCCCGGAAAAGAGTTCCTACTGATATTCCCTGCTGTAATGAAAAACCAGAGCTATCCGAATCAGTTCAAAGCAGCGATGAGATGAGTGAAAACATTCAAACACCACAAATTCCAAGAGTTTCATCCCCTATAGAGTATCAGCCATTAGCATGTTCAGTCTCAGCGGTTACAGCAGGTTGTTCGAAGGAGGAGTTGGTTGAAAGGAGGAGCTCAGTAATGTTATGTTCTGGCAGTGAGGTTAAGCTCCATGAAGCAACTTCTCTTCTTGAACTTTTCAGTTCGCGTTTTGCTCTCTCAGATGAGGCCTTCCTAGCTCTTTACGCAATTACTGAGGCTGTACTGCCGAGAGACAATAAATTACCATCTGGCCATTCGTTGGTCAGGAAAATGAACCAAGATCTGAGCAACCAAACAAGGGCTTTTTTAACAAGTTCGAAGGGAAATGTTATCATTTTGAATTTCCGAAATCAATTGAGGAAAATAGTACAGCGAAATTTAAATCAAATTGCAGCGTATTCGGAATTCAGACTTCAGAATTCTGACGTAGACCTCAATCCGCAGGTTGCACCGATTGTTTTACCATACAACAGTTTAGACCTTGAGATGAATCTTGTGCTTTCAACGGACGGCGTCAACATAAAAAAGTCAACCTACAAAAAGGAATTGTGGCCAGTCTGGTTGCAGTGCTCCGATCTACCACCAATTTTACGAATGTCGCGCAAGAACATTATTCTAGCATGTCTTTTTGTTGGTAATGGTGCCCCAAATTGGAACGAAATTGTGCCCCGGTTGCGCGCTGAACTCATATCTCCAATTGAATTTGACAATCTACATTTTCCTAGAGCCAAAGTCATTTTCAAAGTACGAATGTTGGTAGCAGATATGTGTGCGAAAGCCCATGTATTAAACATGATTCAGTTCAACGGATATTTCGGTTGTCACTTCTGTACTGCTGAGGGAAAGACCATCGGAAAAACACATGCCTACTATCCCTTTCGGCAGAGTGGAGATTTTCGGGAACCAGAGCTCAACGATAAGTACATTCGCTCCGCAGAACTTTTGTCATCATCCGGTCAGGTAAATGCTTACAGAGTAAAAGGTCGCAGTGCGTTCAGTGATATAGTGGATAATCTTCCTTTGGCAGCGCCGGTAGATTATTTGCATTGCGTTGTTCTCGGAGTATTTCCTGAGCTCCTAAGACAACTGCTGAAAAAATCTGCGGCTATGTCCAAACGCGAAATTAACGAGGTCATTCAATCGCTTGCATGCCCACGTGAACTCATTAGTTACTCCCGAAAAATACGTTCATTGGAGGAGATAGGAACATTCAAGGCTAACGAGTTTTTCAATTGGATGTTTTATATAAGTCCCATTGTTTTTCGAAACAAGGTTCCAACATTGTTATATGAGTATTTATTGAATCTTGTCTTTGGAATTCGGTTGCTGCTCGAATCCAGCCGCGAGGAAAACATCCTGCTGTCTGAAAAACTTCTAGATAGCTTTTGCGCAAGTGTAGTGGACATATTTGACGGGAATGAAAGATCAGAAACAATTAACGTTCACTCTTTGCGTCATCTTCCAGAGCAAGTGAGAAGATTTGGACCCCTGTTCTCGTTTTCTGCAATGAGTTTCGAGTCTGCAATGAGTAGCGAAGTTTATAGCGGATCGCATCACGAATGCGAAATTATATGCCGTCGTTTTCTGCAAAAACAGCGACTGCTAGATCTCCATCACAATTGCGATGATAGTTTGTTCGGTAGCCTCGTGAAGCAGTTACTCCGTCATGAAGATTCGGATACTTCAAATTTTTCCGCCTATATGCGAGAAACTGAAAGTCTTCGAGTGGGGCGTTCAATGTATCCAAATGCCACCTTTTTGAATCGTTTTTGGAAAAACGATGTTTATTTTGATTCTCCAGCTTATTCGCGTGCGCCATCTTCTGGTCTCTGTAACAGCTTTGTGCGTTACTTAAAGAACGATACTGAGTGCTTTGGACATGTTTTGTATTTTGTGTCAATTGCGGATGCTTCGTTTTTTGGAAAAGTTCTTGCAAGTGTCCTGGAATCTAAACTTTTAGAGGAAATAGGCCCGGTTAAGGGTTTGTTCTATACAATCAGAAAAACTGATCAAGAGGAACTGATAAACGCTGACTCTCTATTGAAGGTATTCGCTGTAGCAATTTCCGAATTTGATTGCTGCGTTATGAAGCTTTGTAAATGTTTTGAACACTCCTAAACTATCCTGTTAAAATAATATCTTTAACATTTATTTGAGCTCTTGAAGTTGGATTTTTAACTTGATTTTTCAACAGTAGTAACTGTTTTCGATGTTTTGTTTTTTAATATCTAAGCTAATTTTGTTTTTTTGCAGCTAAGTGTTGCTTCTCTGATCTGATTTTTTAGATTGAGTGGTAACTGAAAGTACATTTTTTTTGTTTGGAAGCTATTGTGCAAGTAATAGGTTCTGATGTGTAGACTCATAACGCAAGTTATGGGTCGTCGCATCTAGGAGGTTTTTATTCTTATCTGATGTGTAACACTGAATGTGGTTTCTCAAATTACAATTTATTGTTTGAAGCTATTATGCAAGTAATAGTTTCTGATGTGTAGACTCACAACGCAAGTTATGGGTCGTCGCACTTAGGTGGTGTTTACTCTTATCTGATGTGTAAATCTGAATGTGGTTACTCAACGTACAATTTGTTGTTTGGAAGCTGTTATGCAAGTAATAGTTTCTGATGTGAGACTCATAACGCAAGTTATGGGTTGTCGCATCTAGGCGGATTTTATTCTTATCTGATGTGTAAAACTGAATGTGGTTACTCAACGTACAATTTGTTGTTTGGAAGCTGTTATGCAAGTAATAGTTTCTGATGTGTAGACTCATAACGCAAGTTATGGGTCGTCGCATTTAGGCGGTTTTTACTCTTATCTGATGTGCAAAACTGACTGTGGTTACTCAAATTACGATTTATTGTTTGAAGCTATTATGCAAGTAATAGTTTCTGATGTGTGGACTCATAACGCAAGTTATGGGTCGTCGCATCTAGGCGGTTTTTACTCTTATCTGATGTGTAAAACTGAATGTGGTTACTCAAATTACAATTCATTGATTGAAGCTAATATGCAAGTAATAGTTTTTGACGTGTAGACTCATAACGCAAGTTATGGGTTGTCGCACCTAGGCGGATTTTACTCCTATCTGATGTGTAAAACTGAATGTGTTTACTCAAATTACAATTTATTGTTTGAAGCTATTATGCAAGTAATAGTTTCTGATGTGTAGACTCATAACGCAAGTTATGAGTCGTCGCATCTAGGCGGTTTTTACTCTTATCTGATGTGTAAAACTGAATGTGGTTACTCAAATTACAATTCATTGATTGAAGCTATTATGCAAGTAATAGTTTTTGACGTGTAGACCCATAATGCAAGTTATGGGTCGTCGCATCTAGGCGGTTTTTACTCTTATCTGATGTGTAAAACTGAATGTGGTTACTCAAATTACAATTCATTGATTGAAGCTATTATGCAAGTAATAGTTTTTGACGTGTAGACCCATAATGCAAGTTATGGGTCGTCGCATCTAGGCGGTTTTTACTCTTATCGGATGTGTAAAACAATGTGGTTACTCAAATTACAATTTATTGTTTGAAGCTATTATGCAAGTAACAGTTTCTGATGTGTAGACTCATAACGCAAGTTATGGGTCGTCGCATCTAGGCGGTTTTTACTCTTATCTGATGTGTAAAACTGAATGTGGTTACTCAAATTACAATTCATTGATTGAAGCTAATATGCAAGTAATAGTTTTTGACGTGTAGACTCATAACGCAAGTTATGGGTCGTCGCATCTAGGCGGATTTTACTCCTATCTGATGTGTAAAACTGAATGTGTTTACTCAAATTACAATTTATTGTTTGAAGCTATTATGCAAGTAATAGTTTCTGATGTGTAGAATCATAACGCAAGTTATGAGTCGTCGCATCTAGGCGGTTTTTACTCCTATCTGATGTGTAAAACTGAATGTGCTTACTCAAATTACAATTCATTGATGGAAGCTATTATGCAAGTAATAGTTTTTGACGTGTAGACCCATAACGCAAGTTATGGGTCGTCGCATCTAGGCGGTTTTTACTCTTATCTGATGTGTAAAACTGAATGTGTTTACTCAAATTACAATTTATTGTTTGAAGCTATTATGCAAGTAATAGTTTCTGATGTGTAGACTCATAACGCAAGTTATGGGTCGTCGCATCTAGGCGGTTTTTACTCTTATCGGATGTGTAAAACAATGTGGTTACTCAAATTACAATTTATTGTTTGAAGCTATTATGCTAGTAATAGTTTTTGATGTGTAGACTCATAACGCAATTTATGGGTCGTCTCATATAAGCGTTCTTTACTCATATCTGATGTTTTTTCTTAGACAAAAATCGTTTTCGTCGGAGACTCTAATCTCCGCGATACAGAGCGCTTACTCGTTCTAAATGAGCGAATTCGCCTCTACAAGTAAGTATTTGTTATCTGCTGACGGCTTTTTCTTGTGAGTTAGCTAATTTCTTTTTCCTGTTTGCAGCCCGTCTTATAATTCTCAAGGTGGTAGAAGGTCTATTCATCTGAGGACCATGATAAATGAACTGCTGAGATTTACTCATGTATTCATTATTTGTGGCGATAATGATGTAAATTCATTGGGTGTCGAGGACATCTATAGGAATTACGAATTCGTTATCAGAGCGCTTTATCCGCGCATCGTTAGAATTAGCGGCTTTTTGCCCAGAGCGGAATTTGATCCGGCTCTGAGGACTAGATACAGTCTGTTTTTAGCCGAAAAGCTCAAAGATAGATACAAAAGCCCTAAACTTATCAAGAGAACTGACTTCGATGCAAATGGTCGAGACCGATTTCATCTGCGGCACACACATGATGCAGCATGTCCTCAGCTTCTTAACTGACTACTTTGGTAGTTTGAGCTAAAAACTGTGCAAACTGAGCTTCATGAGCTCTGGAATACTTTGTATTTGTAAACTCTTTCCTGAAAATTTCTTTCTGGCTCGTGTTTTTCTTTAGGCAAAAAAGTTGGAACAACAACTGCTCTCACCAAACAGACGGAAGGAGACCAAAAAGACTTTGGCCACCATTGGTCAGACCAAACAGACGTTGGCCACCCTTGGTTAGACCAAACAGACGTTGGCCACACTTGCTTTAGACCGAACAGACTTCGGCCACCCTTGGTCAGTCCAAACAGACGTTGGCCACATTTGGGCAGACCAAACAGATTTGGCCACCCTTGGTCAGACCAAAACAGACTTTGGCCACCATTGGTCAGATCAAACAGACTTTGACCACCATTGGTCAGACCAAACAGACTTCGGCCAGCCTTGGTCTGTCCAAACAGACTTTGGCCAGCA
>NW_027452150.1:0-12500 GCF_964194025.1 Convolutriloba macropyga
GTCTTGTCAAAATATGGCTGGACTAAAGACCTCAACCCAGATAGGGTGGAAGGCCCTATGATCGGTCTGTTACTAATCGGTGACCGATAAAGACCTGACCAAGGCCTGTAGTAAGCTTGGTTAGGCATTACAGGAGATAACACTAAGACCGAGGGGTCTTAGAGAGCCCTCTAGCGGGGCGAATAGAGCTAGATCGAGCCTTGGGAAAGCTAGATCGAGCAGGACTGAAGCTAAAGGATAGACCGAGAGGTCTGTCTGGTCCTCCTAGAGAGGCCAAGAGAAAGTACGAGAAGCCAACTAAAGCTTGATCGGGCCTTCAGCAAGCACGACCGAGCTGTACCGGAGCTAACACTAAGACCGAGGGGTCTTAGAGAGCCCTCTAGCGGGGCGAATAGAGCTAGATCGAGCCTTGGGAAAGCTAGATCGAGCAGGACTGAAGCTAAACGATAGACCGAGAGGTCTGTCTGGTCCTCCTAGAGAGGCCAAGAGAAAAAACGAGAAGCTAACTAAAGCTTGATCGGGCCTTCAGCAAGCACGACCGAGCTGTACCGGAGCTAACACTAAGACCGAGGGGTCTTAGAGAGCCCTCTAGCGGGGCGAATAGAGCTTGATCAAGCCTTGGGCAAGCTAGATCGAGCAGGACTGAAGCTAAGCAAGAGACCGAGAGGTCTGTCTGGTCCTCCTAGAGAGGCCAAGAGAAAGTACGAGAAGCCAACTAAAGCTTGATCGGGCCTTCAGCAAGCACGACCGAGCTGTACCGGAGCTAACACTAAGACCGAGGGGTCTTAGAGAGCCCTCTAGCGGGGCGAATAGAGCTAGATCGAGCCTTGGGAAAGCTAGATCGAGCAGGACTGAAGCTAAACGATAGACCGAGAGGTCTGTCTGGTCCTCCTAGAGAGGCCAAGAGAAAGTACGAGAAGCTAACTAAAGCTTGATCGCGCCTTCAGCAAGCACGATTGAGCAAGACCGGAGCTAACACTAAGACCGAAGTGTCTTAGAGAGCCCTCTGGTGGGGCGAATAGAGCTAGATCGAGCCTTGGGAAAGCTAGATCGAGTAAGATTGAAGCTGAAAGAGTGTCAGAGGAGCAAATGAACCTCCAAAAAGTGAAAATCAAATTTTAGAAAAAACACAAGTTAAATACTGCATGGACAGTATTTCTATGTGTGGGGCATTATTAGGGGGAGGTGTCTTGTCAAAATATGGCTGGACTAAAGACCTCAACCCGGATAGGGTGGAAGGCCCCATGATCGGTCTGTTACTAATCGGTGACCGATAAAGACCTGACCAAGGCCTGTAGTAAGCTTGGTTAGGCATTACAGGAGTTAACACTAAGACCGAGGGGTCTTAGAGAGCCCTCTAGCGGGGCGAATAGAGCTAGATCGAGCCTTGGGAAAGCTAGATCGAGCAGGACTGAAGCTAAGCAAGAGACCGAAAGGTCTGTCTGGTCCTCCTAGAGAGGCCAAGAGAAAGTACGAGAAGCTAACTAAAGCTTGATCAGGCCTTCAGCAAGCACGACCGAGCTGTACCGGAGCTAACACTAAGACCGAGGGGTCTTAGAGAGCCCTCTAGCAGGGCGAATAGATCTAGATCGAGCCTTGGGAAAGCTAGATCGAGCAGGACTGAAGCTAAACGATAGACCGAGAGGTCTGTCTGGTCCTCCTAGAGAGGCCAAGAGAAAGTACGAGAAGCTAACTAAAGCTTGATCGGGCCTTCAGCAAGCACGACCGAGCTGTACCGGAGCTAACACTAAGACCGAGGGGTCTTAGAGAGCCCTCTAGCAGGGCGAATAGAGCTAGATCGAGCCTTGGGAAAGCTAGATCAAGCAGGACTGAAGCTAAACGATAGACCGAGAGGTCTGTCTGGTCCTCCTAGAGAGGCCAAGAGAAAGTACGAGAATCTAACTAAAGCTTGATCGGGCCTTCAGCAAGCACGACCGAGCTGTACCGGAGCTAACACTAAGACCGAGGGGTCTTAGAGAGCCCTCTAGCAGGGCGAATAGAGCTAGATCGAGCCTTGGGAAAGCTAGATCGAGCAGGACTGAAGCTAAACGATAGACCGAGAGGTCTGTCTGGTCCTCCTAGAGAGGCCAAGAGGAAGTACGAGAAGCTAACTAAAGCTTGATCGCGCCTTCAGCAAGCACGATTGAGCAAGACCGGAGCTAACACTAAGACCGAAGTGTCTTAGAGAGCCCTCTAGTGGGGCGAATAGAGCTAGATCGAGCCTTGGGAAAGCTAGATCGAGTAAGATTGAAGCTGAAAGAGTGTCAGAGGAGCAAATGAACCTCCAAAAAGTGAAAATCAAATTTTAGAAAAAAACACAAGTTAAATACTGCATGGACAGTAATTCTATGTGTGGGGCATTATTAGGGAGAGGTGTCTTGTCAAAATATGGCTGGACTAAAGACCTCAACCCGGATAGGGTGGAAGGCCCTATGATTGGTCTGTTACTAATCGGTGACCGATAAAGACCTGACCAAGGCCTGTAGTAAGCTTGGTTAGGCATTACAGAAGATAACACTAAGACCGAGGGGTCTTAGAGAGCCCTCTAGCGGGGCGAATAGAGCTTGATCAAGCCTTGGGCAAGCTAGATCGAGCAGGACTGAAGCTAAACGATAGACCGAGAGGTCTGTCTGGTCCTCCTAGAGAGGCCAAGAGAAAGTACGAGAATCTAACTAAAGCTGGGTCGGGCCTTCAGCAAGCACGACCGAGCAGTACCGGAGCTAACACTAAGACCGAGGGGTCTTAGAGAGCCCTCTAGTGGGGCGAATAGAGCTAGATCGAGCCTTGGGAAAGCTAGATCGAGCAGGACTGAAGCTAAACGATAAACCGAAAGGTCTGACGGGTCCTCATAAGAGGCATGGAGAAAGATCTGATACTAAAGTACCTCTCGGAAGTAATAAAATATGCCTGATGAAGCCGGGTATGATGTTTGTTGTTTGATGGCATTCATCGATTAGGTCTGGTGGATTCCCCATTACTCCGAGTGGTACTAGTAGAGGCTCCTACAGGGGTGAGCAAAGCGAGATCAAGCCTTAGGCAAGCTAGATCGAGCAGAACTGAAGCTGAAAAGCAAAATAAATGACAGGTCTGTCCAAATCAATAAACTTGAAATCCAGTGTGGTCACCACGGGTCACGAGGTGAATTCCTAGCGATTGTCTGCTGAACGTATAGGAAGGCCCGAAACGAACGATAATTTCATTGCACAGTGGAGATACTATACGTTCAGGAGTAGCATACATCGGGTTTGATCTATGATCATGTCTGGTCTCCGAGGATCCACCGGGTTACCAACTGGCACCGCTGTACTGGGTGTAAAACTGGGCCACCTGAAGTCCCGGGTGTAAAACTAGGTGCCTCTGTGCCAAAGTAGCGGCTTGCGTAGTGCATTATGCCTCCGGCTTGCGAAATGGTTATAAGCAATAACAACAGGACGCCGCGGGGTGTTCACTTAAAGGAGTAACGTTCTCTCAAGGGAGGGGATCTAAAAATCTTGATAAAACATTTATTCTATGCAAAATTTGTGCGCAAATTTTGCAAAGTAAAAAGCTGCACTGTAGCAAATTCTATGTGTGTAGCATTATTAGGGAAGTGTTGTTTGATGGCACCTCTCTACTTGATGCACCAAAGAACTACCTTGATGGCTCATGACCGCTGGTAATCTGTCGTCGCTAGTAGTTCGGAACTGAGAACAAATATGTTCGCAAATTACAACAATTATACAGCATATTGCTGAATAAAGCAGAACCGAATAATACTCAGTGACTTTACACCAAGACTGACTAATGTCTGGATTGTATCGTCCTACTCGAGTAAGGCGAAGAAAAGCTAGAAAGATACGCTTTTCACAAAGCAGGCTTAATGCATGCAAACCAAGGAGGAAGGAGTGATGCCCCTCCTTATAATAAGCAGAACCAAATAAAGAACAGACAGCATCATCTGTACAGTGACCAAGAAGAGGTGAAACTTCTGTATGTGAAAAGGCAATTTGAGCGAGATTTATTAGCAGACTAGTATTATGTTGTTTCTAGTAGGCGAAAGCCGAAACATCAACATGTGAAAATCTGATATTAAATCCTCAATCATTTTCCCTAGTATTATACAGCTATGAGTAACCTTAATTGGACACGGCAATTATTGCTGACCGGTGAAACTTTCGCATGGGAAAGACACACACACTTCTTGACAAAGCAATAAGTATTATGCTGTTTCTAGTACGCGAAAGCAGAAACATCAGCATGTGAAAGTTGTGAAGTTGAAGAATTTTTGTGTTGAGTACGATGTTGTTACTAGTAACCATGTCGACAGCTGAGAACTGTTCTCTAACCAATAGAAGGTGAAACTTCTGTATGTGAAAAGGCAATTTGAGCGAGATTTCTTAGCAGACTATTATTATGTTGTTTCTAGTAGGCGAAAGCCGAAACATCAACATGTGAAAATCTGATATTAAATCCTCAATCATTTTCCCTAGTATTATACAGCTACTAGTAGCCGTAATTGGTCAGGGAAACATTGTTGACCGGTGAAACTTCACATGGGAAAGACACACAAATTACTTGACAAAACAATAAGTATTATGCTGTTTCTAGTATGCGAAAGCAGAAACATCAGCATGTGAAAGTTGTGAAGTTGAAAAGTTTTTGTGTTGAGTACGGTGTTGTTACTAGTAACCATGTCGACAGCTGGAAAGCTGTTCTCTAACCAATAAAAGGTAAAACTTCTGTATCTGAAGAGGCGGCGTGATTGAGATTTTTAACAGACTAGTATTATGTTGTTTCTAGTAGGCGAGAGCCGAAACATCGACATGTGAACATCTGGTTTTTAAATCATGAGTCAATTCTCCCTAGTATGATACAGTTGTTAGCCGGTATTGGTAACAGTAGAACAGAGATTTGGAGGGCAAAACCTGCTCATGGGAAATGCTCACAGAGCGCTATCTACCAGTACACATAGTATTATGCTGTTTCTAGTACGCGCGAGCCGAAACATCAGCATGTGAAATGTGTAATCGTGGGTAACTCTAAGTGTGTAGAGTACTGTGTAGTAACTAGTAGCCATGCCAAAGCATGCATTGAAACTCTTCGTGATTTAAAAAGCTCAAAGCAAGATTGACGAGGCCGCAAGGCTATGTCTTTCTAAATTCGAACAAATCGAAAGATTGTTCAAAGTACAATTAAACTGATTGATCCTGTCAGTTGCCATATGCTTGTCTGAAAGACTAAGCCATGCATGTGCAAGCGAAGCTTGAAAAAGTGGAACCGCGAATGGCTCATTAAATCAGTTACTATCTATTAGTTGATTTGCAAGCTAAATGAATAACTGCGGTAACCCTGCAGCTAATGCATGCTGATTGTCCGACACTGTCGGAGACTTTTACAAGACTACACCGGGTGATTTGCTAAGTACAGACACATCCCGTGATGAGTCCTAGTAACTGAAAGATCCCAGATAGCTTCGGCTTGGGGACGGAACTTCCGAATTTCTGACCTATCAACCTATGATGGTAGTGTAACGGACTACCATGGTTGTGACGGGTAACGGGGAATCAGGGTTCGATTCCGGAGAGGGAGCCTTAGAAACGGCTACCACATCCAAGGAAGGCAGCAGGCACGCAAATTACCCACTCTCCGCACGAGGAGGTAGTGACTAGAAATAATGATATGAACCTTTATGGTTTGTAATCAGAATGGAATGGACTTAAAAGCTCCATTGATGAACGAGTAGAGGGCAAGTCTGGTGCCAGCAGCCGCGGTAATACCAGCCTCTACAAGCGTATGCAATAGTTGCTGCGTTTAAAAAGCTCATAGTTGGATCTGTTTGAGTAGAACGGCAACATGGTCTTCAGTTAAATCTGTTGACTCGTTCCGCTCATCCTTCGCATCGAAGAAATAGTTTGCACTTAAATGTGACGAACTGTGGAAACGGTGTTTTCACCCTGAGAAAATTAGAGTGTTCAAAGCATCCTTTGGGATCGAATAATAAAGCATGGAATAATGGAGAATGACCCGCTACTCGATTGATGCCGGTTGGCTGAGTGCGGTAATGATTGAAAGGAACAGACGGGGGCATTTGTATTGCTACGTTAGAGGTGAAATTCTTGGATCGTGGCAAGACAAACTACTGCGAAAGCATTTGCCAAGAATGTTTTCATTAATCAAGAACGAAAGTCAGAGTATTGAAGAGGATTAGATACCCTCGTAATTCTGACCATAAACTATACCAACCTACAATTTGTCAAAGTCGATCTTGACTTGGCAAGAGATTAACCGGGAAACCAAAGTTTATTGGTTCCGGGGGAAGTATGGTTGCAAAATCGAAACTTAAAGGAATTGACGGAAGGGCACCACCAGGAGTGGAGCCTGCGGCTTAATTTGACTCAACACGGGAAAACTCACCCGGTCCAGACATCTTAAGGATTGACAGATTGAATATCTTTCATGATTATATGGGCGGTGGTGCATGGCCGTTCTTAGTTAGTGGAGTGATCTGTCTGGTTAATTCCGATAACGAACGAGATCTTCTCCATCTAAATAATGAAATTCACTATATGTGAATTCAAACACTTCTTAGAGGAACTATGCGGAATTAAATACCGCAGATGAAGTGAGGCTATAACAGGTCTGTGATGCCCTTAGATGTTCTGGACTGCACGCGCGCTACACTGTGTACTTTTAGATTGAGTACTCAGCCCTTGGTCCGAAATGGACTGGGCAATCAGAGAAAAGTACAGCGCTTCAAGGGGATCGTCTGTTGTAACTTGCAGACGTGAACCAGGAATTCCTGGTACTTATGAGTCAACAACTCATAGGGATTACGTCCCTGCCCTTTGTACACACCGCCCGTCGCTACTACTGATTGGATAGTTAAGCAAGAATTGCAAATTCCTACTGTTGGGACTTCGGTCTCCGGCAACGGGATGAAGCGGATCGAGCTTAATTGTCTAGAGGAAGTAAAAGTCGTAACAAGGTTTCCGTAGGGGAACCTGCGGAAGGATCAGTGATTGATTCCTTCGGGCATGGCTGCTGGTAGAGGCCATGTCTGTAGTGCGCATGACGCTCTGTCGCTAGAGATTGCTTGGCAACCAATCTCGAATTATGTATCGAGCTCAAAAACTACTTGTGTGGATACATAGTTCAGCAGTCATGGCAAGGGACTGCTTAAAGGGAGACTAGTTAGCAAAAGCAGCCTAGCAGAACTGCAGCTATCTAGATCTCAGAAGCTGGGTTATAGAAGCCCAGCTATAGACTTGTGAATGAGAAAGGCCTAAAAAGGTCCACAAGTCGCGTGGTTAGAACCGACACGCAAAAATCCCAGCGAGTGACAGAGCGTTGCGCTGTTCAGTGGGAAAGAGTTGAGCTACTCGGGGCGCCCACTGAACTTGCTCCGAGCCAAAGGCTCGAAAAAACACAGCTTAGCCTCAGATCCTTTACATAGAAGGCTAGCTAAAATAAACTTACCTTGGACGAGGGTAAAGTTTAGTCAGTTCTTAGGGGAGAGTAATCCACAGCTTCTCGCCCTCTGAACATTCTCCCAGATATGTAGGTCTGGGAGAGTCTCCTCCTGTTCTTCGGAATCTGGAGGTAGACAAAGACAGTACGATACGATCTTGCATCGGGATGACTAACCGATAATGATCATAATCTGACAATTTTTCCGGCTTGAGGCACCGGAGTCAGATTAAAGACACATACTGAACTAAAGGCGTATGTGCAAAGCTTGTCGGAGTGTAGAGAGTCAAGCTGAGTTGACTCGTCACGTGGTGATGACAACAGCCATGTGCAAAACACTCACAACTTTATCGTCTATGTGGAAAAGGTTGCTAACAGCGCTCTCTATGAGAGGCCCTCGCATATAACTATACGAGGAAAAGGCGATAGAGTTGTTTGAATGTGGGGCAGGTTCATCGACAAGCTAAGTTGATCACATTCTTGTTGTGGCATCCTACTAGAATTGGTCACGGTCTGCACCAACTCTCCCCAAGTTGGCCAGACTTAAAACTAGAAATAAGGTTTGCAGCTATGTGAACCTAGAAACTGTAAAGGAGTTGAAAGAACTTAAAGGAATTGAAAGAGGCCTTGAGGTATATCCTCTTGGTAAAGACCCACAAAAGCTCACAAAAGTGGCTTCGAAGGGCAAAACTGGTTCATCCAAAACAATTGGAGAGCTTAAAGCAGAACCAATTCGAATGAAACACTATTGGTGAAACTTCATCATGAGAACGTCACAAGCTGATCACGCTCTATGATATGACTAGTATTATGTTGCTTCTAGTAGGCTAAGCGCAAGCCGAAACATCAACATGTGAAAGTCGTAGAATTTTGCAATCAAACTGTGGCTAGTACTGTGATGTTACTAGTAACCTGGTGTTCCGTCATATGGCCAAGAGAGCATTTGAAGGCGAAACTTCTGCATGGGAAAGCTGCATCATGATCAAAATTTTATATCGAGTATTATGTTGACGTTAGTAGGCCTTGGCCGAAAACGCAGCATGTGAAAGGTATAGATAAAAGTTATTGTTGCAGTCAGTACTGTGTAGTTACTAGTAGCTGGATTTAAGCTCAAAATGAGACACTGTTGGTGAAACTTCATCATGAGAATGTCACAAGCTGATCAAGCTCTATGATATGACTAGTATTATGTTGCTTCTAGTAGGCTAAGCGCAAGCCGAAACATCAACATGTGAAAGTCGTAGAATTTTGCGATCAAATTGTGGCTAGTACTGTGATGTTACTAGTAACCTTGTGTTACGTCATATGGCCAAGAGAGCATTTGAAGGCGAAACTTCTGCATGGGGAAGCTGCATCATGAACAAAAGTTTATATCGAGTATTATGTTGACATTAGTAGGCCCTGGCCGAAAGCGCAGCATGTGAAAGGTATAGATAAAAGTTATCGTTGCAGTCAGTACTGTGTAGTTACTAGTAGCTGGATTTAAGCTCGAAATGAGACACTGTTGGTGAAACTTCATCATGAGAACGTCACAAGCTGATCACGCTCCATGATATGACTAGTATTATGTTGCTTCTAGTAGGCTAAGCGCAAGCCGAAACATCAACATGTGAAAGTCGTAGAATTTTGCGATCAAATTGTGGCTAGTACTGTGATGTTACTAGTAACCTTGTGTTACGTCATATGGCCAAGAGAGCATTTGAAGGCGAAACTTCTGCATGGGGAAGCTGCATCATGAACAAAAGTTTATATCGAGTATTATGTTGACGTTAGTAGGCCCTGGCCGAAAGCGCAGCATGTGAAAGGTATAGATAAAAGTTAGCGTTGCAGTCAGTACTGTGTAGTTACTAGTAGCTGGATTTAAGCTCGAAATGAGACACTGTTGGTGAAACTTCATCATGAGAACGTCACAAGCTGATCACGCTCTATGATATGACTAGTATTATGTTGCTTCTAGTAGGCTAAGCGCAAGCCGAAACATCAACATGTGAAAGTCGTAGAATTTTGCAATCAAACTGTGGCTAGTACTGTGATGTTACTAGTAACCTTTTCTTACGTCATATGGCCAAGAGAGCATTTGAAGGCGAAACTTCTGCATGGGGAAGCTGCATCATGAACAAAAGTTTATATCGAGTATTATGTTGACGTTAGTAGGCCCTGGCCGAAAGCGCAGCATGTGAAAGGTATAGATAAAAGTTATCGTTGCAGTCAGTACTGTGTAGTTACTAGTAGCTGGATTTAAGCTCGAAGTGAGACACTGTTGGTGAAACTTCATCATGAGAACGTCACAAGCTGATCACGCTCTATGATATGACTAGTATTATGTTGCTTATAGTAGGCTAAGCGCAAGCCGAAACATCAACATGTGAAAGTCGTAGAATTTTGCGATCAAATTGTGGCTAGTACTGTGATGTTACTAGTAACCTTGTGTTACGTCATATGGCCAAGAGAGCATTTGAAGGCGAAACTTCTGCATGGGGAAGCTGCATCATGAACAAAAGTTTATATCGAGTATTATGTTGACGTTAGTAGGCCCTGGCCGAAAGCGCAGCATGTGAAAGGTATAGATAAAAGTTAGCGTTGCAGTCAGTACTGTGTAGTTACTAGTAGCTGGATTTAAGCTCGAAATGAGACACTGTTGGTGAAACTTCATCATGAGAACGTCACAAGCTGATCACGCTCTATGATATGACTAGTATTATGTTGCTTCTAGTAGGCTAAGCGCAAGCCGAAACATCAACATGTGAAAGTCGTAGAATTTTGCAATCAAACTGTGGCTAGTACTGTGATGTTACTAGTAACCTTTTCTTACGTCATATGGCCAAGAGAGCATTTGAAGGCGAAACTTCTGCATGGGGAAGCTGCATCATGAACAAAAGTTTATATCGAGTATTATGTTGACGTTAGTAGGCCCTGGCCGAAAGCGCAGCATGTGAAAGGTATAGATAAAAGTTATCGTTGCAGTCAGTACTGTGTAGTTACTAGTAGCTGGATTTAAGCTCGAAGTGAGACACTGTTGGTGAAACTTCATCATGAGAACGTCACAAGCTGATCACGCTCTATGATATGACTAGTATTATGTTGCTTATAGTAGGCTAAGCGCAAGCCGAAACATCAACATGTGAAAGTCGTAGAATTTTGCGATCAAACTGTGGCTAGTACTTTGATGATGCTTGTAGCCAACCGAATTGGTTGAAAAGCCCAATAAGTAAGCTAACTTGGGAGAGCTTGTTGGAAACCAAATGCTACTAGATTGGTCCAAATACATCCTTCAACAGGGGATCACTTGGCTCGCTTTACGAAGAGGAGCACAGCTATATGTGTTAATTCGGTATGAATCGCAAGATTTGTTTACCGACCTCTCTAACGCAAAAGGCGGTCTCGGCTTCGGCTGTTGACTGCGTCCGATTCAGGGTTATATAACTCTCGATTGAACACATTGATGTTCTATTGTTGGTGCTTCCAATAAAATTGGAACACTTAAAGCAGAACCGATTCAAATAATAGCATTCTGATCAATGATTGCATTCCTTGATCAAGAACTGCTGGAGTCATTGTGATGGCGAATTTTCTTCATAAGAAAATTGCAAAGAGACGGAACTTAATGAGACTAGTATTATGTTGTTTCTAGTAAGCGGAAGCTGAAACAGCAACATGTGAAAATCAAGTTTTGTTCAATGATCTCGAGGCGATAAGTACTATGAAGCAACTAGTAGCCTAAGCATGACTCAGATTTGAGACAGTCAAAAAGACTGGCGAAACTTCTTCACATGAAAGTTACATAGAGAACTACAAATGTATACAGCGAGTATTATGTTGTTTCTAGTAGGCGAAAGCTGAAACATCAACATGTGAAAGTTGTCTGCAAACTGTAGAACGATATGTGATTAGTACTGTGCTGTTACTAGTAGCCAGTCTGACTGTAGAAGCCAAGACAAAGGGAAACTAATGCATCTGAAAAGGACAAGTTATGGAAAGGTATGCACGATAAGTATTATGTTGTTTCTAGTAAGCGGCAGCTGAAACATCAACATGTGAACGTCGTTGTGTACAGTAACCTAGAACTATATAGTCCTTAGTAACGTGCATTTACTAGTACCTGTAATTGGTATTCAGACTCAGGCAGTTTGGAATAGTTTGGCAAAGATGCACCAGAGAAAACTGGGATTTGATACAGAAATTGTTGAATACAAGTATTATGCTGCTTCTAGTAGGTTGAATCCGAAACATCAGCATGTGAAAATTGAAAACATTTCTGGTTCGAATTGTCACAAGTATTTGGTGATCTGAGTAGCCAAACTCACTACAACGCCAATTGAAGGCAAAAATTCTCAACGGGAAAAGCTATTCTCATTGAATGAGCTAACAAGACGAGTATTATGTTGCTTCTAGTAGGCGAAAGCCAAAACATCAACATGTGAAAGTCTTGCTGAACAAATTTAATGTTGTTGAGCTCAGTACCGTGTGAATTAGTAGCCATAATTGGCGAGCGAAAATTGAACTGGCGAAACTTCGTCTTTGGAAAATTGCAGATGCCGAGCACTTATTTTGCAACGAGTATTATGTTGACTGTAGTAAGCGAAAGCCGAAACAGCAACATGTGAAAGCTGTTGAAATTTGTGGTCATTTTGCAATAAGTACAAGGAGTGTAACTAGTAGCCAGGTCAAAATTTGGGATAAGAATGAGCAAAAATTCTGCATGAGAACAGTTGAAATTATGAAACTAAATTACAAAGACTAGTATTATGTTGTTTCGAGTACGCGAAAGCGGAAACATCAACATGTGAACGTTTGTAACGAAGTTTCGTTAATTTTCAGCCTAGTACTGAGCAAGAACGAGTAGCCTCATCTCCAATCCCACGCAAAATGTAGTGAAATATGTGAGTGAACCTTATTCACGGTGAGGGTTTCCCGAGGTCTGTATTGCAGCGAGTATTATGTTGCTTCTAGTAAGCGAAAGCTGAAACAACAACATTTGAAAGTTGGAATTAATGACTGAATGGAAACTTCGACCTGTGTTTGATAGTAGTAGCGAACAAAACTGCTGAATCGGT
>NW_027452150.1:17500-47500 GCF_964194025.1 Convolutriloba macropyga
TCCCAAATGGCCTAACACTGGCAGCCAATCAGAGTGCGAGAAAAGCGCTCCCAAATGGCCTAACAGTGGCAGCCAATCAGAGTGCGAGAAAAGCGCTCCCAAATGGCCTAACAGTGGCAGCCAATCAGAGTGCGAGAAAAGCGCTCCCAAATGGCCTAACAGTGGCAGCCAATCAGAGTGCGAGAAAAGCGCTCCCAAATGGCCTAACAGTGGCAGCCAATCAGAGTGCGAGAAAAGCGCTCCCAAATGGCCTAACAGTGGCAGCCAATCAGAGTGCGAGAAAAGCGCTCCCAAATGGCCTAACAGTGGCAGCCAATCAGAGTGCGAGAAAAGCGCTCCCAAATGGCCTAACAGTGGCAGCCAATCAGAGTGCGAGAAAAGCGCTCCCAAATGGCCTAACAGTGGCAGCCAATCAGAGTGCGAGAAAAGCGCTCCCAAATGGCCTAACAGTGGCAGCCAATCAGAGTGCGAGAAAAGCGCTCCCAAATGGCCTAACAGTGGCAGCCAATCAGAGTGCGAGAAAAGCGCTCCCAAATGGCCTAACAGTGGCAGCCAATCAGAGTGCGAGAAAAGCGCTCCCAAATGGCCTAACAGTGGCAGCCAATCAGAGTGCGAGAAAAGCGCTCCCAAATGGCCTAACAGTGGCAGCCAATCAGAGTGCGAGAAAAGCGCTCCCAAATGGCCTAACAGTGGCAGCCAATCAGAGTGCGAGAAAAGCGCTCCCAAATGGCCTAACAGTGGCAGCCAATCAGAGTGCGAGAAAAGCGCTCCCAAATGGCCTAACAGTGGCAGCCAATCAGAGTGCGAGAAAAGCGCTCCCAAATGGCCTAACAGTGGCAGCCAATCAGAGTGCGAGAAAAGCGCTCCCAAATGGCCTAACAGTGGCAGCCAATCAGAGTGCGAGAAAAGCGCTCCCAAATGGCCTAACAGTGGCAGCCAATCAGAGTGCGAGAAAAGCGCTCCCAAATGGCCTAACAGTGGCAGCCAATCAGAGTGCGAGAAAAGCGCTCCCAAATGGCCTAACAGTGGCAGCCAATCAGAGTGCGAGAAAAGCGCTCCCAAATGGCCTAACAGTGGCAGCCAATCAGAGTGCGAGAAAAGCGCTCCCAAATGGCCTAACAGTGGCAGCCAGCTAGAGCTAGCTTAAGTTAGCTTGGGTTAGCTTGAGTTAGCTTTAATTAGCTTTAATTAGCTTAAGCTAGCTTAAGTTAGCTTGGGTTAGCTTGAGTTAGCTTGAGCTAGCTTGAGTTAGCTTGAATTAGCTTGAGTTAGCTTGAATTAGCTTGAGTTAGCTTGAGTTAGCTTGAGTTAGCTTGAGTTAGCTTGAGTTAGCTTGTCTTAGCTTTAGCTAGCTTGAGTTAGCTTGAACTAGCTTTAGCTACCTTGAGTTAGCTTGAGTTAGCTCGGGTTAGCTTGAGTTAGCTTGAGTTAGCTTGAGTTAGCTTTAGCTAGCTTGAGTTAGCTTGAGTTAGCTTGAGTTAGCTTGAGTTAGCTTGAATTAGCTTGAGTTAGCTTGAGTTAGCTTTAGCTAGCTTGGGTTAGCTTGAGCTAGCTTGAGTTAGCTCGGGTTAGCTTGAGTTAGCTTGAGTTAGCTTTAGCTAGCTTGAGTTAGCTTGAGTTAGCTTGAGTTAGCTTGAGTTAGCTTTAGCTAGCTTGAGTTAGCTTGAACTAGCTTGAGTTAGCTTGAGCTAGCTTGAGTTAGCTTGAGTTAGCTTGAGTTAGCTTTAGCTAGCTTGAGTTAGCTTGAACTAGCTTTAGTTAGCTTGAGTTAGCTTGAGTTAGCTTGAGTTAGCTTGAGTTAGCTTGTCTTAGCTTTAGCTAGCTTGAGTTAGCTTGAACTAGCTTTAGCTACCTTGAGTTAGCTTGAGTTAGCTCGGGTTAGCTTGAGTTAGCTTGAGTTAGCTTGAGTTAGCTTTAGCTAGCTTGAGTTAGCTTGAGTTAGCTTGAGTTAGCTTGAACTAGCTTGAGTTAGCTTGAGTTAGCTTGAGTTAGCTTGAGTTAGCTTGAGTTAGCTTGAGTTAGCTTGTCTTAGCTTTAGCTAGCTTGAGTTAGCTTGAACTAGCTTTAGCTACCTTGAGTTAGCTTGAGTTAGCTCGGGTTAGCTTGAGTTAGCTTGAGTTAGCTTGAGTTAGCTTTAGCTAGCTTGAGTTAGCTTGAGTTAGCTTGAGTTAGCTTGAGTTAGCTTGAATTAGCTTGAGTTAGCTTGAGTTAGCTTTAGCTAGCTTGGGTTAGCTTGAGCTAGCTTGAGTTAGCTCGGGTTAGCTTTAGCTAGCTTGAGTTAGCTTGAGTTAGCTTGAGTTAGCTTGAGTTAGCTTTAGCTAGCTTGAGTTAGCTTGAACTAGCTTGAGTTAGCTTGAGCTAGCTTGAGTTAGCTTGAGTTAGCTTGAGTTAGCTTTAGCTAGCTTGAGTTAGCTTGAACTAGCTTTAGTTAGCTTGAGTTAGCTTGAGTTAGCTTGAGTTAGCTTGAGTTAGCTTGTCTTAGCTTTAGCTAGCTTGAGTTAGCTTGAACTAGCTTTAGCTACCTTGAGTTAGCTTGAGTTAGCTCGGGTTAGCTTGAGTTAGCTTGAGTTAGCTTGAGTTAGCTTTAGCTAGCTTGAGTTAGCTTGAGTTAGCTTGAGTTAGCTTGAACTAGCTTGAGTTAGCTTGAGTTAGCTTGAGTTAGCTTGAGTTAGCTTGAGTTAGCTTGAGTTAGCTTGTCTTAGCTTTAGCTAGCTTGAGTTAGCTTGAACTAGCTTTAGCTACCTTGAGTTAGCTTGAGTTAGCTCGGGTTAGCTTGAGTTAGCTTGAGTTAGCTTGAGTTAGCTTTAGCTAGCTTGAGTTAGCTTGAGTTAGCTTGAGTTAGCTTGAGTTAGCTTGAATTAGCTTGAGTTAGCTTGAGTTAGCTTTAGCTAGCTTGGGTTAGCTTGAGCTAGCTTGAGTTAGCTCGGGTTAGCTTGAGTTAGCTTGAGTTAGCTTTAGCTAGCTTGAGTTAGCTTGAGTTAGCTTGAGTTAGCTTGAGTTAGCTTTAGCTAGCTTGAGTTAGCTTGAACTAGCTTGAGTTAGCTTGAGCTAGCTTGAGTTAGCTTGAGTTAGCTTGAGTTAGCTTTAGCTAGCTTGAGTTAGCTTGAACTAGCTTGAGTTAGCTTGAGTTAGCTTGAGTTAGCTTGTCTTAGCTTTAGCTAGCTTGAGCTAGCTTGAACTAGCTTTAGCTACCTTGAGTTAGCTTGAGTTAGCTCGGGTTAGCTTGAGTTAGCTTGAGTTAGCTTGAGTTAGCTTTAGCTAGCTTGAGTTAGCTTGAGTTAGCTTGAGTTAGCTTGAACTAGCTTGAGTTAGCTTGAGTTAGCTTGAGTTAGCTTGAGTTAGCTTGAGTTAGCTTGTCTTAGCTTTAGCTAGCTTGAGTTAGCTTGAACTAGCTTTAGCTACCTTGAGTTAGCTTGAGTTAGCTCGGGTTAGCTTGAGTTAGCTTGAGTTAGCTTGAGTTAGCTTTAGCTAGCTTGAGTTAGCTTGAGTTAGCTTGAGTTAGCTTGAGTTAGCTTGAATTAGCTTGAGTTAGCTTGAGTTAGCTTTAGCTAGCTTGGGTTAGCTTGAGCTAGCTTGAGTTAGCTCGGGTTAGCTTGAGTTAGCTTGAGTTAGCTTTAGCTAGCTTGAGTTA
This sequence comes from Convolutriloba macropyga, assembly GCF_964194025.1. Classification (NCBI taxonomy): domain Eukaryota; kingdom Metazoa; phylum Xenacoelomorpha; order Acoela; family Convolutidae; genus Convolutriloba; species Convolutriloba macropyga. Next base: position 21,132 of record NW_027452150.1, read on the forward strand.
GCTTGAGTTAGCTTGAGTTAGCTTGAGTTAGCTTTAGCTAGCTTGAGTTAGCTTGAACTAGCTTGAGTTAGCTTGAGCTAGCTTGAGTTAGCTTGAGTTAGCTTGAGTTAGCTTTAGCTAGCTTGAGTTAGCTTGAACTAGCTTGAGTTAGCTTGAGCTAGCTTGAGTTAGCTTGAGTTAGCTTGAGTTAGCTTTAGCTAGCTTGAGTTAGCTTGAACTAGCTTGAGTTAGCTTGAGTTAGCTTGAGTTAGCTTGAGTTAGCTTGTCTTAGCTTTAGCTAGCTTGAGCTAGCTTGAACTAGCTTTAGCTACCTTGAGTTAGCTTGAGTTAGCTCGGGTTAGCTTGAGTTAGCTTGAGTTAGCTTGAGTTAGCTTGAGCTAGCTTGAGTTAGCTTGAGTTAGCTTGAGTTAGCTTTAGCTAGCTTGAGTTAGCTTGAATTAGCTTGAGTTAGCTTGAATTAGCTTGAGTTAGCTTGAGTTAGCTTGAATTAGCTTGAGTTAGCTTGAGTTAGCTCGGGTTAGCTTGAGTTTGACTTCATTAACCCAAGTTAGCTTGGGTTAACTTCATTAAGTTAGCTTGAACTAGCTTGAGTTAGCTTGAGTTAGCTTGAGTTAGCTTGAGTTAGCTTGAGTTAGCTTGTCTTAGCTTTAGCTAGCTTGAGTTAGCTTGAACTAGCTTTAGCTACCTTGAGTTAGCTTGAGTTAGCTCGGGTTAGCTTGAGTTAGCTTGAGTTAGCTTGAGTTAGCTTTAGCTAGCTTGAGTTAGCTTGAGTTAGCTTGAGTTAGCTTGAGTTAGCTTGAATTAGCTTGAGTTAGCTTGAGTTAGCTTTAGCTAGCTTGGGTTAGCTTGAGCTAGCTTGAGTTAGCTCGGGTTAGCTTGAGTTAGCTTGAGTTAGCTTTAGCTAGCTTGAGTTAGCTTGAGTTAGCTTGAGTTAGCTTGAGTTAGCTTTAGCTAGCTTGAGTTAGCTTGAACTAGCTTGAGTTAGCTTGAGCTAGCTTGAGTTAGCTTGAGTTAGCTTGAGTTAGCTTTAGCTAGCTTGAGTTAGCTTGAACTAGCTTTAGTTAGCTTGAGTTAGCTTGAGTTAGCTTGAGTTAGCTTGAGTTAGCTTGTCTTAGCTTTAGCTAGCTTGAGTTAGCTTGAACTAGCTTTAGCTACCTTGAGTTAGCTTGAGTTAGCTCGGGTTAGCTTGAGTTAGCTTGAGTTAGCTTGAGTTAGCTTTAGCTAGCTTGAGTTAGCTTGAGTTAGCTTGAGTTAGCTTGAACTAGCTTGAGTTAGCTTGAGTTAGCTTGAGTTAGCTTGAGTTAGCTTGAGTTAGCTTGAGTTAGCTTGTCTTAGCTTTAGCTAGCTTGAGTTAGCTTGAACTAGCTTTAGCTACCTTGAGTTAGCTTGAGTTAGCTCGGGTTAGCTTGAGTTAGCTTGAGTTAGCTTGAGTTAGCTTTAGCTAGCTTGAGTTAGCTTGAGTTAGCTTGAGTTAGCTTGAGTTAGCTTGAATTAGCTTGAGTTAGCTTGAGTTAGCTTTAGCTAGCTTGGGTTAGCTTGAGCTAGCTTGAGTTAGCTCGGGTTAGCTTTAGCTAGCTTGAGTTAGCTTGAGTTAGCTTGAGTTAGCTTGAGTTAGCTTTAGCTAGCTTGAGTTAGCTTGAACTAGCTTGAGTTAGCTTGAGCTAGCTTGAGTTAGCTTGAGTTAGCTTGAGTTAGCTTTAGCTAGCTTGAGTTAGCTTGAACTAGCTTTAGTTAGCTTGAGTTAGCTTGAGTTAGCTTGAGTTAGCTTGAGTTAGCTTGTCTTAGCTTTAGCTAGCTTGAGTTAGCTTGAACTAGCTTTAGCTACCTTGAGTTAGCTTGAGTTAGCTCGGGTTAGCTTGAGTTAGCTTGAGTTAGCTTGAGTTAGCTTTAGCTAGCTTGAGTTAGCTTGAGTTAGCTTGAGTTAGCTTGAACTAGCTTGAGTTAGCTTGAGTTAGCTTGAGTTAGCTTGAGTTAGCTTGAGTTAGCTTGAGTTAGCTTGTCTTAGCTTTAGCTAGCTTGAGTTAGCTTGAACTAGCTTTAGCTACCTTGAGTTAGCTTGAGTTAGCTCGGGTTAGCTTGAGTTAGCTTGAGTTAGCTTGAGTTAGCTTTAGCTAGCTTGAGTTAGCTTGAGTTAGCTTGAGTTAGCTTGAGTTAGCTTGAATTAGCTTGAGTTAGCTTGAGTTAGCTTTAGCTAGCTTGGGTTAGCTTGAGCTAGCTTGAGTTAGCTCGGGTTAGCTTGAGTTAGCTTGAGTTAGCTTTAGCTAGCTTGAGTTAGCTTGAGTTAGCTTGAGTTAGCTTGAGTTAGCTTTAGCTAGCTTGAGTTAGCTTGAACTAGCTTGAGTTAGCTTGAGCTAGCTTGAGTTAGCTTGAGTTAGCTTGAGTTAGCTTTAGCTAGCTTGAGTTAGCTTGAACTAGCTTGAGTTAGCTTGAGTTAGCTTGAGTTAGCTTGTCTTAGCTTTAGCTAGCTTGAGCTAGCTTGAACTAGCTTTAGCTACCTTGAGTTAGCTTGAGTTAGCTCGGGTTAGCTTGAGTTAGCTTGAGTTAGCTTGAGTTAGCTTTAGCTAGCTTGAGTTAGCTTGAGTTAGCTTGAGTTAGCTTGAACTAGCTTGAGTTAGCTTGAGTTAGCTTGAGTTAGCTTGAGTTAGCTTGAGTTAGCTTGTCTTAGCTTTAGCTAGCTTGAGTTAGCTTGAACTAGCTTTAGCTACCTTGAGTTAGCTTGAGTTAGCTCGGGTTAGCTTGAGTTAGCTTGAGTTAGCTTGAGTTAGCTTTAGCTAGCTTGAGTTAGCTTGAGTTAGCTTGAGTTAGCTTGAGTTAGCTTGAATTAGCTTGAGTTAGCTTGAGTTAGCTTTAGCTAGCTTGGGTTAGCTTGAGCTAGCTTGAGTTAGCTCGGGTTAGCTTGAGTTAGCTTGAGTTAGCTTTAGCTAGCTTGAGTTAGCTTGAGTTAGCTTGAGTTAGCTTGAGTTAGCTTTAGCTAGCTTGAGTTAGCTTGAACTAGCTTGAGTTAGCTTGAGCTAGCTTGAGTTAGCTTGAGTTAGCTTGAGTTAGCTTTAGCTAGCTTGAGTTAGCTTGAACTAGCTTGAGTTAGCTTGAGCTAGCTTGAGTTAGCTTGAGTTAGCTTGAGTTAGCTTTAGCTAGCTTGAGTTAGCTTGAACTAGCTTGAGTTAGCTTGAGTTAGCTTGAGTTAGCTTGAGTTAGCTTGTCTTAGCTTTAGCTAGCTTGAGCTAGCTTGAACTAGCTTTAGCTACCTTGAGTTAGCTTGAGTTAGCTCGGGTTAGCTTGAGTTAGCTTGAGTTAGCTTGAGTTAGCTTGAGCTAGCTTGAGTTAGCTTGAGTTAGCTTGAGTTAGCTTTAGCTAGCTTGAGTTAGCTTGAACTAGCTTGAGTTAGCTTGAGCTAGCTTGAGTTAGCTTGAGTTAGCTTGAGTTAGCTTTAGCTAGCTTGAGTTAGCTTGAACTAGCTTGAGTTAGCTTGAGTTAGCTTGAGTTAGCTTGAGTTAGCTTGTCTTAGCTTTAGCTAGCTTGAGCTAGCTTGAACTAGCTTTAGCTACCTTGAGTTAGCTTGAGTTAGCTCGGGTTAGCTTGAGTTAGCTTGAGTTAGCTTGAGTTAGCTTTAGCTAGCTTGAGTTAGCTTGAGTTAGCTTGAGTTAGCTTGAACTAGCTTGAGTTAGCTTGAGTTAGCTTGAGTTAGCTTGAGTTAGCTTGAGTTAGCTTGAGTTAGCTTGTCTTAGCTTTAGCTAGCTTGAGTTAGCTTGAACTAGCTTTAGCTACCTTGAGTTAGCTTGAGTTAGCTCGGGTTAGCTTGAGTTAGCTTGAGTTAGCTTGAGTTAGCTTTAGCTAGCTTGAGTTAGCTTGAGTTAGCTTGAGTTAGCTTGAGTTAGCTTGAATTAGCTTGAGTTAGCTTGAGTTAGCTTTAGCTAGCTTGGGTTAGCTTGAGCTAGCTTGAGTTAGCTCGGGTTAGCTTGAGTTAGCTTGAGTTAGCTTTAGCTAGCTTGAGTTAGCTTGAGTTAGCTTGAGTTAGCTTGAGTTAGCTTTAGCTAGCTTGAGTTAGCTTGAACTAGCTTGAGTTAGCTTGAGCTAGCTTGAGTTAGCTTGAGTTAGCTTGAGTTAGCTTTAGCTAGCTTGAGTTAGCTTGAACTAGCTTTAGTTAGCTTGAGTTAGCTTGAGTTAGCTTGAGTTAGCTTGAGTTAGCTTGTCTTAGCTTTAGCTAGCTTGAGTTAGCTTGAACTAGCTTTAGCTACCTTGAGTTAGCTTGAGTTAGCTCGGGTTAGCTTGAGTTAGCTTGAGTTAGCTTGAGTTAGCTTTAGCTAGCTTGAGTTAGCTTGAGTTAGCTTGAGTTAGCTTGAGTTAGCTTGAGTTAGCTTGAGTTAGCTTGTCTTAGCTTTAGCTAGCTTGAGTTAGCTTGAACTAGCTTTAGCTACCTTGAGTTAGCTTGAGTTAGCTCGGGTTAGCTTGAGTTAGCTTGAGTTAGCTTGAGTTAGCTTTAGCTAGCTTGAGTTAGCTTGAGTTAGCTTGAGTTAGCTTGAGTTAGCTTGAATTAGCTTGAGTTAGCTTGAGTTAGCTTTAGCTAGCTTGGGTTAGCTTGAGCTAGCTTGAGTTAGCTCGGGTTAGCTTGAGTTAGCTTGAGTTAGCTTTAGCTAGCTTGAGTTAGCTTGAGTTAGCTTGAGTTAGCTTGAGTTAGCTTTAGCTAGCTTGAGTTAGCTTGAACTAGCTTGAGTTAGCTTGAGCTAGCTTGAGTTAGCTTGAGTTAGCTTGAGTTAGCTTTAGCTAGCTTGAGTTAGCTTGAACTAGCTTGAGTTAGCTTGAGTTAGCTTGAGTTAGCTTGAGTTAGCTTGAGTTAGCTTGTCTTAGCTTTAGCTAGCTTGAGTTAGCTTGAACTAGCTTTAGCTACCTTGAGTTAGCTTGAGTTAGCTCGGGTTAGCTTGAGTTAGCTTGAGTTAGCTTGAGTTAGCTTTAGCTAGCTTGAGTTAGCTTGAGTTAGCTTGAGTTAGCTTGAACTAGCTTGAGTTAGCTTGAGTTAGCTTGAGTTAGCTTGAGTTAGCTTGAGTTAGCTTGTCTTAGCTTTAGCTAGCTTGAGTTAGCTTGAACTAGCTTTAGCTACCTTCAGTTAGCTTGAGTTAGCTCGGGTTAGCTTGAGTTAGCTTGAGTTAGCTTGAGTTAGCTTTAGCTAGCTTGAGTTAGCTTGAGTTAGCTTGAGTTAGCTTGAGTTAGCTTGAATTAGCTTGAGTTAGCTTGAGTTAGCTTTAGCTAGCTTGGGTTAGCTTGAGCTAGCTTGAGTTAGCTCGGGTTAGCTTGAGTTAGCTTGAGTTAGCTTTAGCTAGCTTGAGTTAGCTTGAGTTAGCTTGAGTTAGCTTGAGTTAGCTTTAGCTAGCTTGAGTTAGCTTGAGCTAGCTGAGTTAGCTTGAGTTAGCTAGCTTGAGCTTGAGCTAGCTAGCTAGCTTGAGCTTGAGCCAGCTAGCTCGCTTGAGCTTGAGCTTGAGCTAGCTAGCTTGAGCTTGAGCTAGCTAGCTAGCTTGAGCTTGAGCTTGAGCTAGCTGGCTTGAGCTTGAGCTAGCTAGCTTGAGCTTGAGCTAGCTAGCTAGCTAGCTTGAGCTTGAGCTTGAGCTAGCTAGCTAGCTTGAGCTAGCTATCTAGCTTGAGCTTGAGCTAGCTAGCTAGCTTGAGCTTGAGCTTGAGCTTGAGCTAGCTGGCTTGAGCTTGAGCTAGCTAGCTTGAGCTTGAGCTAGCTAGCTAGCTTGAGCTTGAGCTTGAGCTAGCTGGCTTGAGCTTGAGCTAGCTAGCTTGAGCTTGAGCTAGCTAGCTAGCTTGAGCTTGAGCTTGAGCTAGCTAGCTAGCTAGCTTGAGCTTGAGCTTGAGCTTGAGCTAGCTAGCTTGAGCTTGAGCTAGCTAGCTAGCTTGAGCTTGAGCTTGAGCTAGCTAGCTTGAGCTTGAGCTTGAGCTAGCTAGCTTGAGCTTGAGCTTGAGCTAGCTAGCTTGAGCTTGAGCTTGAGCTAGCTAGCTTGAGCTTGAGCTTGAGCTAGCTAGCTAGCTAGCTTGAGCTTGAGCTAGCTAGCTTGAGCTTGAGCTAGCTAGCTAGCTTGAGATTGAGCTTGAGCTAGCTGGCTTGAGCTTGAGCTAGCTAGCTTGAGCTTGAGCTAGCTAGCTTGAGCTTGAGCTAGCTAGCTAGCTTGAACTTGAGCTAGCTAGCTAGCTTGAGCTTGAGCTTGAGCTAGCTAGCTAGCTTGAGCTTGAGCTTGAGCTAGCTGGCTTGAGCTTGAGCTAGCTAGCTTGAGCTTGAGCTAGCTAGCTTGAGCTTGAGCTAGCTAGCTAGCTTGAACTTGAGCTAGCTAGCTAGCTTGAGCTTGAGCTAGCTAGCTAGCTTGAGCTTGAGCTAGCTAGCTAGCTTGAGCTTGAGCTTGAGCTAGCTAGCTTGAGCTTGAGCTTGAGCTAGCTAGCTAGCTTGAGCTTGAGCTAGCTAGCTTGAGCTTGAGCTAGCTAGCTTGAGCTTGAGCTAGCTAGCTAGCTTGAGCTTGAGCTAGCTAGCTAGCTTGAACTTGAGCTAGCTAGCTAGCTTGAGCTTGAGCTAGCTAGCTAGCTTGAGCTAGCTAGCTAGCTTGAGCTTGAGCTTGAGCTAGCTAGCTTGAGCTTGAGCTAGCTAGCTAGCTTGAGCTTGAGCTAGCTAGCTAGCTTGAGCTTGAGCTAGCTAGCTAGCTTGAGCTTGAGCTTGAGCTAGCTAGCTTGAGCTTGAGCTTGAGCTAGCTAGCTAGCTTGAGCTTGAGCTAGCTAGCTTGAGCTTGAGCTAGCTAGCTTGAGCTTGAGCTAGCTAGCAAGCTTGTGCTTGAGCTAGCTAGCTAGCTTGAGCTTGAGCTTGAGCTAGCTAGCTTGAGCTTGAGCTAGCTAGCTTGAGCTTGAGCTAGCTAGCTTGAGCTTGAGCTAGCTAGCAAGCTTGTGCTTGAGCTAGCTAGCTAGCTTGAGCTTGAGCTTGAGCTAGCTGGCTTGAGCTTGAGCTAGCTAGCTTGAGCTTGAGCTAGCTAGCTTGAGCTTGACCTAGCTAGCTAGCTTGAACTTGAGCTAGCTAGCTAGCTTGAGCTTGAGCTAGCTAGCTAGCTTGAGCTTGAGCTAGCTAGCTAGCTTGAGCTTGAGCTTGAGCTAGCTAGCTTGAGCTTGAGCTTGAGCTAGCTAGCTAGCTTGAGCTTGAGCTAGCTAGCTTGAGCTTGAGCTAGCTAGCTTGAGCTTGAGCTAGCTAGCTAGCTTGAGCTTGAGCTAGCTAGCTAGCTTGAACTTGAGCTAGCTAGCTAGCTTGAGTTTGAGCTAGCTAGCTTGAGCTTGAGCTAGCTAGCTTGAGCTTGAGCTAGCTAGCTAGCTTGAACTTGAGCTAGCTAGCTAGCTTGAGCTTGAGCTAGCTAGCTAGCTTGAGCTTGAGCTAGCTAGCTAGCTTGAGCTTGAGCTTGAGCTAGCTAGCTTGAGCTTGAGCTTGAGCTAGCTAGCTAGCTTGAGCTTGAGCTAGCTAGCTTGAGCTTGAGCTAGCTAGCTTGAGCTTGAGCTAGCTAGCTAGCTTGAGCTTGAGCTAGCTAGCTAGCTTGAACTTGAGCTAGCTAGCTAGCTTGAGCTTGAGCTAGCTAGCTTGAGCTTGAGCTAGCTAGCTAGCTTGAGCTTGAGCTTGAGCTAGCTAGCTAGCTAGCTTGAGCTTGAGCTTGAGCTTGAGCTAGCTAGCTTGAGCTTGAGCTAGCTAGCTAGCTTGAGCTTGGGCTTGAGCTAGCTAGCTTGAGCTTGAGCTTGAGCTAGCTAGCTTGAGCTTGAGCTTGAGCCAGCTAGCTTGAGCTTGAGCTTGAGCTAGCTAGCTTGAGCTTGAGCTTGAGCTAGCTAGCTAGCTAGCTTGAGCTTGAGCTAGCTAGCTTGAGCTTGAGCTAGCTAGCTAGCTTGAGCTTGAGCTTGAGCTAGCTGGCTTGAGCTTGAGCTAGCTAGCTTGAGCTTGAGCTAGCTAGCTTGAGCTTGAGCTAGCTAGCTAGCTTGAACTTGAGCTAGCTAGCTAGCTTGAGCTTGAGCTTGAGCTTGAGCTAGCTAGCTAGCTTGAGCTTGAGCTTGAGCTAGCTGGCTTGAGCTTGAGCTAGCTAGCTTGAGCTTGAGCTAGCTAGCTTGAGCTTGAGCTAGCTAGCTAGCTTGAACTTGAGCTAGCTAGCTAGCTTGAGCTTGAGCTAGCTAGCTAGCTTGAGCTTGAGCTAGCTAGCTAGCTTGAGCTTGAGCTTGAGCTAGCTAGCTTGAGCTTGAGCTTGAGCTAGCTAGCTAGCTTGAGCTTGAGCTAGCTAGCTTGAGCTTGAGCTAGATAGCTTGAGCTTGAGCTAGCTAGCTAGCTTGAGCTTGAGCTAGCTAGCTAGCTTGAACTTGAGCTAGCTAGCTAGCTTGAGCTTGAGCTAGCTAGCTAGCTTGAGCTAGCTAGCTAGCTTGAGCTTGAGCTTGAGCTAGCTAGCTTGAGCTTGAGCTAGCTAGCTAGCTTGAGCTTGAGCTAGCTAGCTAGCTTGAGCTTGAGCTAGCTAGCTAGCTTGAGCTTGAGCTTGAGCTAGCTAGCTTGAGCTTGAGCTTGAGCTAGCTAGCTAGCTTGAGCTTGAGCTAGCTAGCTTGAGCTTGAGCTAGCTAGCTTGAGCTTGAGCTAGCTAGCAAGCTTGTGCTTGAGCTAGCTAGCTAGCTTGAGCTTGAGCTTGAGCTAGCTAGCTTGAGCTTGAGCTAGCTAGCTTGAGCTTGAGCTAGCTAGCTTGAGCTTGAGCTAGCTAGCAAGCTTGTGCTTGAGCTAGCTAGCTAGCTTGAGCTTGAGCTTGAGCTAGCTGGCTTGAGCTTGAGCTAGCTAGCTTGAGCTTGAGCTAGCTAGCTTGAGCTTGAGCTAGCTAGCTAGCTTGAACTTGAGCTAGCTAGCTAGCTTGAGCTTGAGCTAGCTAGCTAGCTTGAGCTTGAGCTAGCTAGCTAGCTTGAGCTTGAGCTTGAGCTAGCTAGCTTGAGCTTGAGCTTGAGCTAGCTAGCTAGCTTGAGCTTGAGCTAGCTAGCTTGAGCTTGAGCTAGCTAGCTTGAGCTTGAGCTAGCTAGCTAGCTTGAGCTTGAGCTAGCTAGCTAGCTTGAACTTGAGCTAGCTAGCTAGCTTGAGTTTGAGCTAGCTAGCTTGAGCTTGAGCTAGCTAGCTTGAGCTTGAGCTAGCTAGCTAGCTTGAACTTGAGCTAGCTAGCTAGCTTGAGCTTGAGCTAGCTAGCTAGCTTGAGCTTGAGCTAGCTAGCTAGCTTGAGCTTGAGCTTGAGCTAGCTAGCTTGAGCTTGAGCTTGAGCTAGCTAGCTAGCTTGAGCTTGAGCTAGCTAGCTTGAGCTTGAGCTAGCTAGCTTGAGCTTGAGCTAGCTAGCTAGCTTGAGCTTGAGCTAGCTAGCTAGCTTGAACTTGAGCTAGCTAGCTAGCTTGAGCTTGAGCTAGCTAGCTAGCTTGAGCTAGCTAGCTAGCTTGAGCTTGAGCTTGAGCTTGAGCTAGCTAGCTTGAGCTTGAGCTAGCTAGCTAGCTTGAGCTTGAGCTAGCTAGCTAGCTTGAGCTTGAGCTAGCTAGCTAGCTTGAGCTTGAGCTTGAGCTAGCTAGCTTGAGCTTGAGCTAGCTAGCTAGCTTGAGCTTGAGCTAGCTAGCTAGCTTGAGCTTGAGCTTGAGCTAGCTAGCTTGAGCTTGAGCTTGAGCTAGCTAGCTAGCTTGAGCTTGAGCTAGCTAGCTTGAGCTTGAGCTAGCTAGCTTGAGCTTGAGCTAGCTAGCTAGCTTGTGCTTGAGCTAGCTAGCTAGCTTGAGCTTGAGCTTGAGCTAGCTGGCTTGAGCTTGAGCTAGCTAGCTTGAGCTTGAGCTAGCTAGCTTGAGCTTGAGCTAGCTAGCTAGCTTGAACTTGAGCTAGCTAGCTAGCTTGAGCTTGAGCTAGCTAGCTAGCTTGAGCTTGAGCTAGCTAGCTAGCTTGAGCTTGAGCTTGAGCTAGCTAGCTTGAGCTTGAGCTTGAGCTAGCTAGCTAGCTTGAGCTTGAGCTAGCTAGCTTGAGCTTGAGCTAGCTAGCTTGAGCTTGAGCTAGCTAGCTAGCTTGAGCTTGAGCTAGCTAGCTAGCTTGAACTTGAGCTAGCTAGCTAGCTTGAGCTTGAGCTAGCTAGCTAGCTTGAGCTAGCTAGCTAGCTTGAGCTTGAGCTTGAGCTAGCTAGCTTGAGCTTGAGCTAGCTAGCTAGCTTGAGCTTGAGCTAGCTAGCTAGCTTGAGCTTGAGCCAGCTAGCTAGCTTGAGCTTGAGCTTGAGCTAGCTAGCTTGAGCTTGAGCTTGAGCTAGCTAGCTAGCTTGAGCTTGAGCTAGCTAGCTTGAGCTTGAGCTAGCTAGCTTGAGCTTGAGCTAGCTAGCAAGCTTGTGCTTGAGCTAGCTAGCTAGCTTGAGCTTGAGCTTGAGCTAGCTAGCTTGAGCTTGAGCTAGCTAGCTTGAGCTTGAGCTAGCTAGCTTGAGCTTGAGCTAGCTAGCAAGCTTGTGCTTGAGCTAGCTAGCTAGCTTGAGCTTGAGCTTGAGCTAGCTGGCTTGAGCTTGAGCTAGCTAGCTTGAGCTTGAGCTAGCTAGCTTGAGCTTGAGCTAGCTAGCTAGCTTGAACTTGAGCTAGCTAGCTAGCTTGAGCTTGAGCTAGCTAGCTAGCTTGAGCTTGAGCTAGCTAGCTAGCTTGAGCTTGAGCTTGAGCTAGCTAGCTTGAGCTTGAGCTTGAGCTAGCTAGCTAGCTGGAGCTTGAGCTAGCTAGCTTGAGCTTGAGCTAGCTAGCTTGAGCTTGAGCTAGCTAGCTAGCTTGAGCTTGAGCTAGCTAGCTAGCTTGAACTTGAGCTAGCTAGCTAGCTTGAGTTTGAGCTAGCTAGCTTGAGCTTGAGCTAGCTAGCTTGAGCTTGAGCTAGCTAGCTAGCTTGAACTTGAGCTAGCTAGCTAGCTTGAGCTTGAGCTAGCTAGCTAGCTTGAGCTTGAGCTAGCTAGCTAGCTTGAGCTTGAGCTTGAGCTAGCTAGCTTGAGCTTGAGCTTGAGCTAGCTAGCTAGCTTGAGCTTGAGCTAGCTAGCTTGAGCTTGAGCTAGCTAGCTTGAGCTTGAGCTAGCTAGCTAGCTTGAGCTTGAGCTAGCTAGCTAGCTTGAACTTGAGCTAGCTAGCTAGCTTGAGCTTGAGCTAGCTAGCTAGCTTGAGCTAGCTAGCTAGCTTGAGCTTGAGCTTGAGCTTGAGCTAGCTAGCTTGAGCTTGAGCTAGCTAGCTAGCTTGAGCTTGAGCTAGCTAGCCAGCTTGAGCTTGAGCTAGCTAGCTAGCTTGAGCTTGAGCTTGAGCTAGCTAGCTTGAGCTTGAGCTTGAGCTAGCTAGCTAGCTTGAGCTTGAGCTAGCTAGCTAGCTTGAGCTTGAGCTTGAGCTAGCTAGCTTGAGCTTGAGCTTGAGCTAGCTAGCTAGCTTGAGCTTGAGCTAGCTAGCTTGAGCTTGAGCTAGCTAGCTTGAGATTGAGCTAGCTAGCTAGCTTGTGCTTGAGCTAGCTAGCTAGCTTGAGCTTGAGCTTGAGCTAGCTGGCTTGAGCTTGAGCTAGCTAGCTTGAGCTTGAGCTAGCTAGCTTGAGCTTGAGCTAGCTAGCTAGCTTGAACTTGAGCTAGCTAGCTAGCTTGAGCTTGAGCTTGAGCTAGCTAGCTAGCTTGAGCTTGAGCTAGCTAGCTAGCTTGAGCTTGAGCTTGAGCTAGCTAGCTTGAGCTTGAGCTTGAGCTAGCTAGCTAGCTTGAGCTTGAGCTAGCTAGCTTGAGCTTGAGCTAGCTAGCTTGAGCTTGAGCTAGCTAGCTAGCTTGAGCTTGAGCTAGCTAGCTAGCTTGAACTTGAGCTAGCTAGCTAGCTTGAGCTTGAGCTAGCTAGCTAGCTTGAGCTAGCTAGCTAGCTTGAGCTTGAGCTTGAGCTTGAGCTAGCTAGCTTGAGCTTGAGCTAGCTAGCTAGCTTGAGCTTGAGCTAGCTAGCTAGCTTGAGCTTGAGCTAGCTAGCTAGCTTGAGCTTGAGCTTGAGCTAGCTAGCTTGAGCTTGAGCTTGAGCTAGCTAGCTAGCTTGAGCTTGAGCTAGCTAGCTTGAGCTTGAGCTAGCTAGCTTGAGCTTGAGCTAGCTAGCTAGCTTGAGCTTGAGCTAGCTAGCTAGCTTGAGCTTGAGCTAGCTGGCTTGAGCTTGAGCTAGATAGCTTGAGCTTGAGCTAGCTAGCTAGCTTGAGCTAGCTAGCTAGAGCTCGACCTATGAAAAGCTGCGCAAACACTTATTCTATAATAATTGCGAAAATTAAAAATTTCACAAGTGAAAAGCTGCATAAACAGTAATTCTATGTGTGGGGCATTATTAGGGGGAGGTGTCTTGTCAAAATATGGCTGGACTAAAGACCTCAACCCAGATAGGGTGGAAGGCCCTATGATCGGTCTGTTACTAATCGGTGACCGATAAAGACCTGACCAAGGCCTGTAGTAAGCTTGGTTAGGCATTACAGGAGATAACACTAAGACCGAGGGGTCTTAGAGAGCCCTCTAGCGGGGCGAATAGAGCTAGATCGAGCCTTGGGAAAGCTAGATCGAGCAGGACTGAAGCTAAAGGATAGACCGAGAGGTCTGTCTGGTCCTCCTAGAGAGGCCAAGAGAAAGTACGAGAAGCCAACTAAAGCTTGATCGGGCCTTCAGCAAGCACGACCGAGCTGTACCGGAGCTAACACTAAGACCGAGGGGTCTTAGAGAGCCCTCTAGCGGGGCGAATAGAGCTAGATCGAGCCTTGGGAAAGCTAGATCGAGCAGGACTGAAGCTAAACGATAGACCGAGAGGTCTGTCTGGTCCTCCTAGAGAGGCCAAGAGAAAAAACGAGAAGCTAACTAAAGCTTGATCGGGCCTTCAGCAAGCACGACCGAGCTGTACCGGAGCTAACACTAAGACCGAGGGGTCTTAGAGAGCCCTCTAGCGGGGCGAATAGAGCTTGATCAAGCCTTGGGCAAGCTAGATCGAGCAGGACTGAAGCTAAGCAAGAGACCGAGAGGTCTGTCTGGTCCTCCTAGAGAGGCCAAGAGAAAGTACGAGAAGCCAACTAAAGCTTGATCGGGCCTTCAGCAAGCACGACCGAGCTGTACCGGAGCTAACACTAAGACCGAGGGGTCTTAGAGAGCCCTCTAGCGGGGCGAATAGAGCTAGATCGAGCCTTGGGAAAGCTAGATCGAGCAGGACTGAAGCTAAACGATAGACCGAGAGGTCTGTCTGGTCCTCCTAGAGAGGCCAAGAGAAAGTACGAGAAGCTAACTAAAGCTTGATCGCGCCTTCAGCAAGCACGATTGAGCAAGACCGGAGCTAACACTAAGACCGAAGTGTCTTAGAGAGCCCTCTGGTGGGGCGAATAGAGCTAGATCGAGCCTTGGGAAAGCTAGATCGAGTAAGATTGAAGCTGAAAGAGTGTCAGAGGAGCAAATGAACCTCCAAAAAGTGAAAATCAAATTTTAGAAAAAACACAAGTTAAATACTGCATGGACAGTATTTCTATGTGTGGGGCATTATTAGGGGGAGGTGTCTTGTCAAAATATGGCTGGACTAAAGACCTCAACCCGGATAGGGTGGAAGGCCCCATGATCGGTCTGTTACTAATCGGTGACCGATAAAGACCTGACCAAGGCCTGTAGTAAGCTTGGTTAGGCATTACAGGAGTTAACACTAAGACCGAGGGGTCTTAGAGAGCCCTCTAGCGGGGCGAATAGAGCTAGATCGAGCCTTGGGAAAGCTAGATCGAGCAGGACTGAAGCTAAGCAAGAGACCGAAAGGTCTGTCTGGTCCTCCTAGAGAGGCCAAGAGAAAGTACGAGAAGCTAACTAAAGCTTGATCAGGCCTTCAGCAAGCACGACCGAGCTGTACCGGAGCTAACACTAAGACCGAGGGGTCTTAGAGAGCCCTCTAGCAGGGCGAATAGATCTAGATCGAGCCTTGGGAAAGCTAGATCGAGCAGGACTGAAGCTAAACGATAGACCGAGAGGTCTGTCTGGTCCTCCTAGAGAGGCCAAGAGAAAGTACGAGAAGCTAACTAAAGCTTGATCGGGCCTTCAGCAAGCACGACCGAGCTGTACCGGAGCTAACACTAAGACCGAGGGGTCTTAGAGAGCCCTCTAGCAGGGCGAATAGAGCTAGATCGAGCCTTGGGAAAGCTAGATCAAGCAGGACTGAAGCTAAACGATAGACCGAGAGGTCTGTCTGGTCCTCCTAGAGAGGCCAAGAGAAAGTACGAGAATCTAACTAAAGCTTGATCGGGCCTTCAGCAAGCACGACCGAGCTGTACCGGAGCTAACACTAAGACCGAGGGGTCTTAGAGAGCCCTCTAGCAGGGCGAATAGAGCTAGATCGAGCCTTGGGAAAGCTAGATCGAGCAGGACTGAAGCTAAACGATAGACCGAGAGGTCTGTCTGGTCCTCCTAGAGAGGCCAAGAGGAAGTACGAGAAGCTAACTAAAGCTTGATCGCGCCTTCAGCAAGCACGATTGAGCAAGACCGGAGCTAACACTAAGACCGAAGTGTCTTAGAGAGCCCTCTAGTGGGGCGAATAGAGCTAGATCGAGCCTTGGGAAAGCTAGATCGAGTAAGATTGAAGCTGAAAGAGTGTCAGAGGAGCAAATGAACCTCCAAAAAGTGAAAATCAAATTTTAGAAAAAAACACAAGTTAAATACTGCATGGACAGTAATTCTATGTGTGGGGCATTATTAGGGAGAGGTGTCTTGTCAAAATATGGCTGGACTAAAGACCTCAACCCGGATAGGGTGGAAGGCCCTATGATTGGTCTGTTACTAATCGGTGACCGATAAAGACCTGACCAAGGCCTGTAGTAAGCTTGGTTAGGCATTACAGAAGATAACACTAAGACCGAGGGGTCTTAGAGAGCCCTCTAGCGGGGCGAATAGAGCTTGATCAAGCCTTGGGCAAGCTAGATCGAGCAGGACTGAAGCTAAACGATAGACCGAGAGGTCTGTCTGGTCCTCCTAGAGAGGCCAAGAGAAAGTACGAGAATCTAACTAAAGCTGGGTCGGGCCTTCAGCAAGCACGACCGAGCAGTACCGGAGCTAACACTAAGACCGAGGGGTCTTAGAGAGCCCTCTAGTGGGGCGAATAGAGCTAGATCGAGCCTTGGGAAAGCTAGATCGAGCAGGACTGAAGCTAAACGATAAACCGAAAGGTCTGACGGGTCCTCATAAGAGGCATGGAGAAAGATCTGATACTAAAGTACCTCTCGGAAGTAATAAAATATGCCTGATGAAGCCGGGTATGATGTTTGTTGTTTGATGGCATTCATCGATTAGGTCTGGTGGATTCCCCATTACTCCGAGTGGTACTAGTAGAGGCTCCTACAGGGGTGAGCAAAGCGAGATCAAGCCTTAGGCAAGCTAGATCGAGCAGAACTGAAGCTGAAAAGCAAAATAAATGACAGGTCTGTCCAAATCAATAAACTTGAAATCCAGTGTGGTCACCACGGGTCACGAGGTGAATTCCTAGCGATTGTCTGCTGAACGTATAGGAAGGCCCGAAACGAACGATAATTTCATTGCACAGTGGAGATACTATACGTTCAGGAGTAGCATACATCGGGTTTGATCTATGATCATGTCTGGTCTCCGAGGATCCACCGGGTTACCAACTGGCACCGCTGTACTGGGTGTAAAACTGGGCCACCTGAAGTCCCGGGTGTAAAACTAGGTGCCTCTGTGCCAAAGTAGCGGCTTGCGTAGTGCATTATGCCTCCGGCTTGCGAAATGGTTATAAGCAATAACAACAGGACGCCGCGGGGTGTTCACTTAAAGGAGTAACGTTCTCTCAAGGGAGGGGATCTAAAAATCTTGATAAAACATTTATTCTATGCAAAATTTGTGCGCAAATTTTGCAGTAAAAAGCTGCACTGTAGCAAATTCTATGTGTGTAGCATTATTAGGGAAGTGTTGTTTGATGGCACCTCTCTACTTGATGCACCAAAGAACTACCTTGATGGCTCATGACCGCTGGTAATCTGTCGTCGCTAGTAGTTCGGAACTGAGAACAAATATGTTCGCAAATTACAACAATTATACAGCATATTGCTGAATAAAGCAGAACCGAATAATACTCAGTGACTTTACACCAAGACTGACTAATGTCTGGATTGTATCGTCCTACTCGAGTAAGGCGAAGAAAAGCTAGAAAGATACGCTTTTCACAAAGCAGGCTTAATGCATGCAAACCAAGGAGGAAGGAGTGATGCCCCTCCTTATAATAAGCAGAACCAAATAAAGAACAGACAGCATCATCTGTACAGTGACCAAGAAGAGGTGAAACTTCTGTATGTGAAAAGGCAATTTGAGCGAGATTTATTAGCAGACTAGTATTATGTTGTTTCTAGTAGGCGAAAGCCGAAACATCAACATGTGAAAATCTGATATTAAATCCTCAATCATTTTCCCTAGTATTATACAGCTATGAGTAACCTTAATTGGACACGGCAATTATTGCTGACCGGTGAAACTTTCGCATGGGAAAGACACACACACTTCTTGACAAAGCAATAAGTATTATGCTGTTTCTAGTACGCGAAAGCAGAAACATCAGCATGTGAAAGTTGTGAAGTTGAAGAATTTTTGTGTTGAGTACGATGTTGTTACTAGTAACCATGTCGACAGCTGAGAACTGTTCTCTAACCAATAGAAGGTGAAACTTCTGTATGTGAAAAGGCAATTTGAGCGAGATTTCTTAGCAGACTAGTATTATGTTGTTTCTAGTAGGCGAAAGCCGAAACATCAACATGTGAAAATCTGATATTAAATCCTCAATCATTTTCCCTAGTATTATACAGCTACTAGTAGCCGTAATTGGTCAGGGAAACATTGTTGACCGGTGAAACTTCACATGGGAAAGACACACAAATTACTTGACAAAACAATAAGTATTATGCTGTTTCTAGTATGCGAAAGCAGAAACATCAGCATGTGAAAGTTGTGAAGTTGAAAAGTTTTTGTGTTGAGTACGGTGTTGTTACTAGTAACCATGTCGACAGCTGGAAAGCTGTTCTCTAACCAATAAAAGGTAAAACTTCTGTATCTGAAGAGGCGGCGTGATTGAGATTTTTAACAGACTAGTATTATGTTGTTTCTAGTAGGCGAGAGCCGAAACATCGACATGTGAACATCTGGTTTTTAAATCATGAGTCAATTCTCCCTAGTATGATACAGTTGTTAGCCGGTATTGGTAACAGTAGAACAGAGATTTGGAGGGCAAAACCTGCTCATGGGAAATGCTCACAGAGCGCTATCTACCAGTACACATAGTATTATGCTGTTTCTAGTACGCGCGAGCCGAAACATCAGCATGTGAAATGTGTAATCGTGGGTAACTCTAAGTGTGTAGAGTACTGTGTAGTAACTAGTAGCCATGCCAAAGCATGCATTGAAACTCTTCGTGATTTAAAAAGCTCAAAGCAAGATTGACGAGGCCGCAAGGCTATGTCTTTCTAAATTCGAACAAATCGAAAGATTGTTCAAAGTACAATTAAACTGATTGATCCTGTCAGTTGCCATATGCTTGTCTGAAAGACTAAGCCATGCATGTGCAAGCGAAGCTTGAAAAAGTGGAACCGCGAATGGCTCATTAAATCAGTTACTATCTATTAGTTGATTTGCAAGCTAAATGAATAACTGCGGTAACCCTGCAGCTAATGCATGCTGATTGTCCGACACTGTCGGAGACTTTTACAAGACTACACCGGGTGATTTGCTAAGTACAGACACATCCCGTGATGAGTCCTAGTAACTGAAAGATCCCAGATAGCTTCGGCTTGGGGACGGAACTTCCGAATTTCTGACCTATCAACCTATGATGGTAGTGTAACGGACTACCATGGTTGTGACGGGTAACGGGGAATCAGGGTTCGATTCCGGAGAGGGAGCCTTAGAAACGGCTACCACATCCAAGGAAGGCAGCAGGCACGCAAATTACCCACTCTCCGCACGAGGAGGTAGTGACTAGAAATAATGATATGAACCTTTATGGTTTGTAATCAGAATGGAATGGACTTAAAAGCTCCATTGATGAACGAGTAGAGGGCAAGTCTGGTGCCAGCAGCCGCGGTAATACCAGCCTCTACAAGCGTATGCAATAGTTGCTGCGTTTAAAAAGCTCATAGTTGGATCTGTTTGAGTAGAACGG
The DNA here is from genome assembly GCF_964194025.1 of Convolutriloba macropyga. Lineage (NCBI taxonomy): Eukaryota > Metazoa > Xenacoelomorpha > Acoela > Convolutidae > Convolutriloba > Convolutriloba macropyga. The sequence goes on from NW_027452150.1 coordinate 39,288, forward strand.
CAACATGGTCTTCAGTTAAATCTGTTGACTCGTTCCGCTCATCCTTCGCATCGAAGAAATAGTTTGCACTTAAATGTGACGAACTGTGGAAACGGTGTTTTCACCCTGAGAAAATTAGAGTGTTCAAAGCATCCTTTGGGATCGAATAATAAAGCATGGAATAATGGAGAATGACCCGCTACTCGATTGATGCCGGTTGGCTGAGTGCGGTAATGATTGAAAGGAACAGACGGGGGCATTTGTATTGCTACGTTAGAGGTGAAATTCTTGGATCGTGGCAAGACAAACTACTGCGAAAGCATTTGCCAAGAATGTTTTCATTAATCAAGAACGAAAGTCAGAGTATTGAAGAGGATTAGATACCCTCGTAATTCTGACCATAAACTATACCAACCTACAATTTGTCAAAGTCGATCTTGACTTGGCAAGAGATTAACCGGGAAACCAAAGTTTATTGGTTCCGGGGGAAGTATGGTTGCAAAATCGAAACTTAAAGGAATTGACGGAAGGGCACCACCAGGAGTGGAGCCTGCGGCTTAATTTGACTCAACACGGGAAAACTCACCCGGTCCAGACATCTTAAGGATTTACAGATTGAATATCTTTCATGATTATATGGGCGGTGGTGCATGGCCGTTCTTAGTTAGTGGAGTGATCTGTCTGGTTAATTCCGATAACGAACGAGATCTTCTCCATCTAAATAATGAAATTCACTATATGTGAATTCAAACACTTCTTAGAGGAACTATGCGGAATTAAATACCGCAGATGAAGTGAGGCTATAACAGGTCTGTGATGCCCTTAGATGTTCTGGACTGCACGCGCGCTACACTGTGTACTTTTAGATTGAGTACTCAGCCCTTGGTCCGAAATGGACTGGGCAATCAGAGAAAAGTACAGCGCTTCAAGGGGATCGTCTGTTGTAACTTGCAGACGTGAACCAGGAATTCCTGGTACTTATGAGTCAACAACTCATAGGGATTACGTCCCTGCCCTTTGTACACACCGCCCGTCGCTACTACTGATTGGATAGTTAAGCAAGAATTGCAAATTCCTACTGTTGGGACTTCGGTCTCCGGCAACGGGATGAAGCGGATCGAGCTTAATTGTCTAGAGGAAGTAAAAGTCGTAACAAGGTTTCCGTAGGGGAACCTGCGGAAGGATCAGTGATTGATTCCTTCGGGCATGGCTGCTGGTAGAGGCCATGTCTGTAGTGCGCATGACGCTCTGTCGCTAGAGATTGCTTGGCAACCAATCTCGAATTATGTATCGAGCTCAAAAACTACTTGTGTGGATACATAGTTCAGCAGTCATGGCAAGGGACTGCTTAAAGGGAGACTAGTTAGCAAAAGCAGCCTAGCAGAACTGCAGCTATCTAGATCTCAGAAGCTGGGTTATAGAAGCCCAGCTATAGACTTGTGAATGAGAAAGGCCTAAAAAGGTCCACAAGTCGCGTGGTTAGAACCGACACGCAAAAATCCCAGCGAGTGACAGAGCGTTGCGCTGTTCAGTGGGAAAGAGTTGAGCTACTCGGGGCGCCCACTGAACTTGCTCCGAGCCAAAGGCTCGAAAAAACACAGCTTAGCCTCAGATCCTTTACATAGAAGGCTAGCTAAAATAAACTTACCTTGGACGAGGGTAAAGTTTAGTCAGTTCTTAGGGGAGAGTAATCCACAGCTTCTCGCCCTCTGAACATTCTCCCAGATATGTAGGTCTGGGAGAGTCTCCTCCTGTTCTTCGGAATCTGGAGGTAGACAAAGACAGTACGATACGATCTTGCATCGGGATGACTAACCGATAATGATCATAATCTGACAATTTTTCCGGCTTGAGGCACCGGAGTCAGATTAAAGACACATACTGAACTAAAGGCGTATGTGCAAAGCTTGTCGGAGTGTAGAGAGTCAAGCTGAGTTGACTCGTCACGTGGTGATGACAACAGCCATGTGCAAAACACTCACAACTTTATCGTCTATGTGGAAAAGGTTGCTAACAGCGCTCTCTATGAGAGGCCCTCGCATATAACTATACGAGGAAAAGGCGATAGAGTTGTTTGAATGTGGGGCAGGTTCATCGACAAGCTAAGTTGATCACATTCTTGTTGTGGCATCCTACTAGAATTGGTCACGGTCTGCACCAACTCTCCCCAAGTTGGCCAGACTTAAAACTAGAAATAAGGTTTGCAGCTATGTGAACCTAGAAACTGTAAAGGAGTTGAAAGAACTTAAAGGAATTGAAAGAGGCCTTGAGGTATATCCTCTTGGTAAAGACCCACAAAAGCTCACAAAAGTGGCTTCGAAGGGCAAAACTGGTTCATCCAAAACAATTGGAGAGCTTAAAGCAGAACCAATTCGAATGAAACACTATTGGTGAAACTTCATCATGAGAACGTCACAAGCTGATCACGCTCTATGATATGACTAGTATTATGTTGCTTCTAGTAGGCTAAGCGCAAGCCGAAACATCAACATGTGAAAGTCGTAGAATTTTGCAATCAAACTGTGGCTAGTACTGTGATGTTACTAGTAACCTGGTGTTCCGTCATATGGCCAAGAGAGCATTTGAAGGCGAAACTTCTGCATGGGAAAGCTGCATCATGATCAAAATTTTATATCGAGTATTATGTTGACGTTAGTAGGCCTTGGCCGAAAACGCAGCATGTGAAAGGTATAGATAAAAGTTATTGTTGCAGTCAGTACTGTGTAGTTACTAGTAGCTGGATTTAAGCTCAAAATGAGACACTGTTGGTGAAACTTCATCATGAGAATGTCACAAGCTGATCAAGCTCTATGATATGACTAGTATTATGTTGCTTCTAGTAGGCTAAGCGCAAGCCGAAACATCAACATGTGAAAGTCGTAGAATTTTGCGATCAAATTGTGGCTAGTACTGTGATGTTACTAGTAACCTTGTGTTACGTCATATGGCCAAGAGAGCATTTGAAGGCGAAACTTCTGCATGGGGAAGCTGCATCATGAACAAAAGTTTATATCGAGTATTATGTTGACATTAGTAGGCCCTGGCCGAAAGCGCAGCATGTGAAAGGTATAGATAAAAGTTATCGTTGCAGTCAGTACTGTGTAGTTACTAGTAGCTGGATTTAAGCTCGAAATGAGACACTGTTGGTGAAACTTCATCATGAGAACGTCACAAGCTGATCACGCTCCATGATATGACTAGTATTATGTTGCTTCTAGTAGGCTAAGCGCAAGCCGAAACATCAACATGTGAAAGTCGTAGAATTTTGCGATCAAATTGTGGCTAGTACTGTGATGTTACTAGTAACCTTGTGTTACGTCATATGGCCAAGAGAGCATTTGAAGGCGAAACTTCTGCATGGGGAAGCTGCATCATGAACAAAAGTTTATATCGAGTATTATGTTGACGTTAGTAGGCCCTGGCCGAAAGCGCAGCATGTGAAAGGTATAGATAAAAGTTAGCGTTGCAGTCAGTACTGTGTAGTTACTAGTAGCTGGATTTAAGCTCGAAATGAGACACTGTTGGTGAAACTTCATCATGAGAACGTCACAAGCTGATCACGCTCTATGATATGACTAGTATTATGTTGCTTCTAGTAGGCTAAGCGCAAGCCGAAACATCAACATGTGAAAGTCGTAGAATTTTGCAATCAAACTGTGGCTAGTACTGTGATGTTACTAGTAACCTTTTCTTACGTCATATGGCCAAGAGAGCATTTGAAGGCGAAACTTCTGCATGGGGAAGCTGCATCATGAACAAAAGTTTATATCGAGTATTATGTTGACGTTAGTAGGCCCTGGCCGAAAGCGCAGCATGTGAAAGGTATAGATAAAAGTTATCGTTGCAGTCAGTACTGTGTAGTTACTAGTAGCTGGATTTAAGCTCGAAGTGAGACACTGTTGGTGAAACTTCATCATGAGAACGTCACAAGCTGATCACGCTCTATGATATGACTAGTATTATGTTGCTTATAGTAGGCTAAGCGCAAGCCGAAACATCAACATGTGAAAGTCGTAGAATTTTGCGATCAAATTGTGGCTAGTACTGTGATGTTACTAGTAACCTTGTGTTACGTCATATGGCCAAGAGAGCATTTGAAGGCGAAACTTCTGCATGGGGAAGCTGCATCATGAACAAAAGTTTATATCGAGTATTATGTTGACGTTAGTAGGCCCTGGCCGAAAGCGCAGCATGTGAAAGGTATAGATAAAAGTTAGCGTTGCAGTCAGTACTGTGTAGTTACTAGTAGCTGGATTTAAGCTCGAAATGAGACACTGTTGGTGAAACTTCATCATGAGAACGTCACAAGCTGATCACGCTCTATGATATGACTAGTATTATGTTGCTTCTAGTAGGCTAAGCGCAAGCCGAAACATCAACATGTGAAAGTCGTAGAATTTTGCAATCAAACTGTGGCTAGTACTGTGATGTTACTAGTAACCTTTTCTTACGTCATATGGCCAAGAGAGCATTTGAAGGCGAAACTTCTGCATGGGGAAGCTGCATCATGAACAAAAGTTTATATCGAGTATTATGTTGACGTTAGTAGGCCCTGGCCGAAAGCGCAGCATGTGAAAGGTATAGATAAAAGTTATCGTTGCAGTCAGTACTGTGTAGTTACTAGTAGCTGGATTTAAGCTCGAAGTGAGACACTGTTGGTGAAACTTCATCATGAGAACGTCACAAGCTGATCACGCTCTATGATATGACTAGTATTATGTTGCTTATAGTAGGCTAAGCGCAAGCCGAAACATCAACATGTGAAAGTCGTAGAATTTTGCGATCAAACTGTGGCTAGTACTTTGATGATGCTTGTAGCCAACCGAATTGGTTGAAAAGCCCAATAAGTAAGCTAACTTGGGAGAGCTTGTTGGAAACCAAATGCTACTAGATTGGTCCAAATACATCCTTCAACAGGGGATCACTTGGCTCGCTTTACGAAGAGGAGCACAGCTATATGTGTTAATTCGGTATGAATCGCAAGATTTGTTTACCGACCTCTCTAACGCAAAAGGCGGTCTCGGCTTCGGCTGTTGACTGCGTCCGATTCAGGGTTATATAACTCTCGATTGAACACATTGATGTTCTATTGTTGGTGCTTCCAATAAAATTGGAACACTTAAAGCAGAACCGATTCAAATAATAGCATTCTGATCAATGATTGCATTCCTTGATCAAGAACTGCTGGAGTCATTGTGATGGCGAATTTTCTTCATAAGAAAATTGCAAAGAGACGGAACTTAATGAGACTAGTATTATGTTGTTTCTAGTAAGCGGAAGCTGAAACAGCAACATGTGAAAATCAAGTTTTGTTCAATGATCTCGAGGCGATAAGTACTATGAAGCAACTAGTAGCCTAAGCATGACTCAGATTTGAGACAGTCAAAAAGACTGGCGAAACTTCTTCACATGAAAGTTACATAGAGAACTACAAATGTATACAGCGAGTATTATGTTGTTTCTAGTAGGCGAAAGCTGAAACATCAACATGTGAAAGTTGTCTGCAAACTGTAGAACGATATGTGATTAGTACTGTGCTGTTACTAGTAGCCAGTCTGACTGTAGAAGCCAAGACAAAGGGAAACTAATGCATCTGAAAAGGACAAGTTATGGAAAGGTATGCACGATAAGTATTATGTTGTTTCTAGTAAGCGGCAGCTGAAACATCAACATGTGAACGTCGTTGTGTACAGTAACCTAGAACTATATAGTCCTTAGTAACGTGCATTTACTAGTACCTGTAATTGGTATTCAGACTCAGGCAGTTTGGAATAGTTTGGCAAAGATGCACCAGAGAAAACTGGGATTTGATACAGAAATTGTTGAATACAAGTATTATGCTGCTTCTAGTAGGTTGAATCCGAAACATCAGCATGTGAAAATTGAAAACATTTCTGGTTCGAATTGTCACAAGTATTTGGTGATCTGAGTAGCCAAACTCACTACAACGCCAATTGAAGGCAAAAATTCTCAACGGGAAAAGCTATTCTCATTGAATGAGCTAACAAGACGAGTATTATGTTGCTTCTAGTAGGCGAAAGCCAAAACATCAACATGTGAAAGTCTTGCTGAACAAATTTAATGTTGTTGAGCTCAGTACCGTGTGAATTAGTAGCCATAATTGGCGAGCGAAAATTGAACTGGCGAAACTTCGTCTTTGGAAAATTGCAGATGCCGAGCACTTATTTTGCAACGAGTATTATGTTGACTGTAGTAAGCGAAAGCCGAAACAGCAACATGTGAAAGCTGTTGAAATTTGTGGTCATTTTGCAATAAGTACAAGGAGTGTAACTAGTAGCCAGGTCAAAATTTGGGATAAGAATGAGCAAAAATTCTGCATGAGAACAGTTGAAATTATGAAACTAAATTACAAAGACTAGTATTATGTTGTTTCGAGTACGCGAAAGCGGAAACATCAACATGTGAACGTTTGTAACGAAGTTTCGTTAATTTTCAGCCTAGTACTGAGCAAGAACGAGTAGCCTCATCTCCAATCCCACGCAAAATGTAGTGAAATATGTGAGTGAACCTTATTCACGGTGAGGGTTTCCCGAGGTCTGTATTGCAGCGAGTATTATGTTGCTTCTAGTAAGCGAAAGCTGAAACAACAACATTTGAAAGTTGGAATTAATGACTGAATGGAAACTTCGACCTGTGTTTGATAGTAGTAGCGAACAAAACTGCTGAATCGGTTTCTGTCTCATATTGGTCAGTGAACCAATTAAGAGACAATCAACTACATAACCTGAATTGGGCGAGAGAACCCCCTTAACTTAAGCATATCAGTAAGGGGAGGAAAAGAAATCAACTGAGAATCCCTTAGTAATGGCGAATGAACAGGGAAAAGCTCATCGGGAAGAGAAATGGCAACATTTCTCGGTGTCCGGTATGGTTTGATGCTAGACTGGTGAATTTGTCCTGATGTCTACTGGAAAGTAGCATCAAAGAAGGTGAAAATCCTGTAAAGGTCATTTTCGATACCAGTCATAATGGCTCATTCCTATGAGTAGAGTTGTTTGAAAGTGCAACTCGAAGCTGGAGATATGTCTCTCCAAAAGCTAATTATAAAGCGAGACCGATAGTAAACAAGTACCGTGAGGGAAAGTTGAAAAGCACTCTGAAGAGAGAGTGAAAAGTACGTGAAACTGTTGAAGGGGAACTGGAGTGAGCGTTACCATACTCAATGCCTTGATATTATATTCTCGGCTACCGAGTAGTGTAGTTGTCGTCTTTTGGCAAATCTTGTTAATGAATCGAGCAGAAGTTTTCCTCGGAATTCTTCTTGTTGATTCTAAACAAAATGAGATAAATTGATCTTGATTGCCTGTCTGACCTCAACTTCCTATTCAATGCTCTCTACAGCCCGTCTTGAAACACGGACCAAGGAGTGTGAGTTGCTTGCAAGTGTTGTCGCTCATTGAAAGCGCACACGCGAAATGAAAGTGAACAGTGTAATTTTTATGAATTGCACTACTTTGTGTGGTGAGGGCGCCGATTCGGTGTCCCGCAACCACGGACGGTTTTGCTCTTATTGCATGACTGATCCAGAGCAAGTAGCACACGACCCGAAAGATGGTGATCTATGCTTGGGCAGGGCGAAGCCACGGGAAACCATGGTGGAAGCCCGAAGCGGTTCTGACGTGCAAATCGATCGTCTGACCTGAGCATAGGGGCGAAAGACTAATCGAACCATCTAGTAGCTGGTTTCCTCCGAAGTTTCCCTCAGGATAGCAAAAGCTTGAGCAAGATTGAAAAATCTTCGCAAAGCAATTTCATCGGTTAAAGCGAATGATTAGAGGAATGGGGGAAAATTTTTCCTTCACCTATTCTCAAACTATAAATCGGTGAGATGTCCTTGTGACTTAATTGCACTTGGACTATGAATGCAAGCTTTTTGTGGGCCGCTTTTGGTAAGCAGAACCGGCGATGTGGGATGAACCAAAAGTTGGGTTAAGGCGCCTAACTACTTGCTCATGAGTCACCACAAAAGGTGTTGATTGATACTGACAGCAGGACGGTGGTCATGGAAGTTGAAATCCGCTAAGGAGTGTGTAACAACTCACCTGCCGAATCAATCAGCCCTGAAAATGGATGGCACTAGAGCTCGTGGCCTATACCCAACCATGAATATCAATATCTAACGCAAGTTAGATTAGAGAAAAAGAGCCTCACCAGCTCAAAAATGATATTCATGTGTAGGAGGACACATTGATTGCGCTAAAGTATGCACGCAA
>NW_027452150.1:52500-83099 GCF_964194025.1 Convolutriloba macropyga
AACACTGGCAGCCAATCAGAGTGCGAGAAAAGCGCTCCCAAATGGCCTAACACTGGCAGCCAATCAGAGTGCGAGAAAAGCGCTCCCAAATGGCCTAACACTGGCAGCCAATCAGAGTGCGAGAAAAGCGCTCCCAAATGGCCTAACAGTGGCAGCCAATCAGAGTGCGAGAAAAGCGCTCCCAAATGGCCTAACAGTGGCAGCCAATCAGAGTGCGAGAAAAGCGCTCCCAAATGGCCTAACAGTGGCAGCCAATCAGAGTGCGAGAAAAGCGCTCCCAAATGGCCTAACAGTGGCAGCCAATCAGAGTGCGAGAAAAGCGCTCCCAAATGGCCTAACAGTGGCAGCCAATCAGAGTGCGAGAAAAGCGCTCCCAAATGGCCTAACAGTGGCAGCCAATCAGAGTGCGAGAAAAGCGCTCCCAAATGGCCTAACAGTGGCAGCCAATCAGAGTGCGAGAAAAGCGCTCCCAAATGGCCTAACAGTGGCAGCCAATCAGAGTGCGAGAAAAGCGCTCCCAAATGGCCTAACAGTGGCAGCCAATCAGAGTGCGAGAAAAGCGCTCCCAAATGGCCTAACAGTGGCAGCCAATCAGAGTGCGAGAAAAGCGCTCCCAAATGGCCTAACAGTGGCAGCCAATCAGAGTGCGAGAAAAGCGCTCCCAAATGGCCTAACAGTGGCAGCCAATCAGAGTGCGAGAAAAGCGCTCCCAAATGGCCTAACAGTGGCAGCCAATCAGAGTGCGAGAAAAGCGCTCCCAAATGGCCTAACAGTGGCAGCCAATCAGAGTGCGAGAAAAGCGCTCCCAAATGGCCTAACAGTGGCAGCCAATCAGAGTGCGAGAAAAGCGCTCCCAAATGGCCTAACAGTGGCAGCCAATCAGAGTGCGAGAAAAGCGCTCCCAAATGGCCTAACAGTGGCAGCCAATCAGAGTGCGAGAAAAGCGCTCCCAAATGGCCTAACAGTGGCAGCCAATCAGAGTGCGAGAAAAGCGCTCCCAAATGGCCTAACAGTGGCAGCCAATCAGAGTGCGAGAAAAGCGCTCCCAAATGGCCTAACAGTGGCAGCCAATCAGAGTGCGAGAAAAGCGCTCCCAAATGGCCTAACAGTGGCAGCCAATCAGAGTGCGAGAAAAGCGCTCCCAAATGGCCTAACAGTGGCAGCCAATCAGAGTGCGAGAAAAGCGCTCCCAAATGGCCTAACAGTGGCAGCCAGCTAGAGCTAGCTTAAGTTAGCTTGGGTTAGCTTGAGTTAGCTTTAATTAGCTTTAATTAGCTTAAGCTAGCTTAAGTTAGCTTGGGTTAGCTTGAGTTAGCTTGAGCTAGCTTGAGTTAGCTTGAATTAGCTTGAGTTAGCTTGAATTAGCTTGAGTTAGCTTGAGTTAGCTTGAGTTAGCTTGAGTTAGCTTGAGTTAGCTTGTCTTAGCTTTAGCTAGCTTGAGTTAGCTTGAACTAGCTTTAGCTACCTTGAGTTAGCTTGAGTTAGCTCGGGTTAGCTTGAGTTAGCTTGAGTTAGCTTGAGTTAGCTTTAGCTAGCTTGAGTTAGCTTGAGTTAGCTTGAGTTAGCTTGAGTTAGCTTGAATTAGCTTGAGTTAGCTTGAGTTAGCTTTAGCTAGCTTGGGTTAGCTTGAGCTAGCTTGAGTTAGCTCGGGTTAGCTTGAGTTAGCTTGAGTTAGCTTTAGCTAGCTTGAGTTAGCTTGAGTTAGCTTGAGTTAGCTTGAGTTAGCTTTAGCTAGCTTGAGTTAGCTTGAACTAGCTTGAGTTAGCTTGAGCTAGCTTGAGTTAGCTTGAGTTAGCTTGAGTTAGCTTTAGCTAGCTTGAGTTAGCTTGAACTAGCTTTAGTTAGCTTGAGTTAGCTTGAGTTAGCTTGAGTTAGCTTGAGTTAGCTTGTCTTAGCTTTAGCTAGCTTGAGTTAGCTTGAACTAGCTTTAGCTACCTTGAGTTAGCTTGAGTTAGCTCGGGTTAGCTTGAGTTAGCTTGAGTTAGCTTGAGTTAGCTTTAGCTAGCTTGAGTTAGCTTGAGTTAGCTTGAGTTAGCTTGAGTTAGCTTGAATTAGCTTGAGTTAGCTTGAGTTAGCTTTAGCTAGCTTGGGTTAGCTTGAGCTAGCTTGAGTTAGCTCGGGTTAGCTTGAGTTAGCTTGAGTTAGCTTTAGCTAGCTTGAGTTAGCTTGAGTTAGCTTGAGTTAGCTTGAGTTAGCTTTAGCTAGCTTGAGTTAGCTTGAACTAGCTTGAGTTAGCTTGAGCTAGCTTGAGTTAGCTTGAGTTAGCTTGAGTTAGCTTTAGCTAGCTTGAGTTAGCTTGAACTAGCTTTAGTTAGCTTGAGTTAGCTTGAGTTAGCTTGAGTTAGCTTGAGTTAGCTTGTCTTAGCTTTAGCTAGCTTGAGTTAGCTTGAACTAGCTTTAGCTACCTTGAGTTAGCTTGAGTTAGCTCGGGTTAGCTTGAGTTAGCTTGAGTTAGCTTGAGTTAGCTTTAGCTAGCTTGAGTTAGCTTGAGTTAGCTTGAGTTAGCTTGAACTAGCTTGAGTTAGCTTGAGTTAGCTTGAGTTAGCTTGAGTTAGCTTGAGTTAGCTTGAGTTAGCTTGTCTTAGCTTTAGCTAGCTTGAGTTAGCTTGAACTAGCTTTAGCTACCTTGAGTTAGCTTGAGTTAGCTCGGGTTAGCTTGAGTTAGCTTGAGTTAGCTTGAGTTAGCTTTAGCTAGCTTGAGTTAGCTTGAGTTAGCTTGAGTTAGCTTGAGTTAGCTTGAATTAGCTTGAGTTAGCTTGAGTTAGCTTTAGCTAGCTTGGGTTAGCTTGAGCTAGCTTGAGTTAGCTCGGGTTAGCTTTAGCTAGCTTGAGTTAGCTTGAGTTAGCTTGAGTTAGCTTGAGTTAGCTTTAGCTAGCTTGAGTTAGCTTGAACTAGCTTGAGTTAGCTTGAGCTAGCTTGAGTTAGCTTGAGTTAGCTTGAGTTAGCTTTAGCTAGCTTGAGTTAGCTTGAACTAGCTTTAGTTAGCTTGAGTTAGCTTGAGTTAGCTTGAGTTAGCTTGAGTTAGCTTGTCTTAGCTTTAGCTAGCTTGAGTTAGCTTGAACTAGCTTTAGCTACCTTGAGTTAGCTTGAGTTAGCTCGGGTTAGCTTGAGTTAGCCTGAGTTAGCTTGAGTTAGCTTTAGCTAGCTTGAGTTAGCTTGAGTTAGCTTGAGTTAGCTTGAACTAGCTTGAGTTAGCTTGAGTTAGCTTGAGTTAGCTTGAGTTAGCTTGAGTTAGCTTGAGTTAGCTTGTCTTAGCTTTAGCTAGCTTGAGTTAGCTTGAACTAGCTTTAGCTACCTTGAGTTAGCTTGAGTTAGCTCGGGTTAGCTTGAGTTAGCTTGAGTTAGCTTGAGTTAGCTTTAGCTAGCTTGAGTTAGCTTGAGTTAGCTTGAGTTAGCTTGAGTTAGCTTGAATTAGCTTGAGTTAGCTTGAGTTAGCTTTAGCTAGCTTGGGTTAGCTTGAGCTAGCTTGAGTTAGCTCGGGTTAGCTTGAGTTAGCTTGAGTTAGCTTTAGCTAGCTTGAGTTAGCTTGAGTTAGCTTGAGTTAGCTTGAGTTAGCTTTAGCTAGCTTGAGTTAGCTTGAACTAGCTTGAGTTAGCTTGAGCTAGCTTGAGTTAGCTTGAGTTAGCTTGAGTTAGCTTTAGCTAGCTTGAGTTAGCTTGAACTAGCTTGAGTTAGCTTGAGTTAGCTTGAGTTAGCTTGTCTTAGCTTTAGCTAGCTTGAGCTAGCTTGAACTAGCTTTAGCTACCTTGAGTTAGCTTGAGTTAGCTCGGGTTAGCTTGAGTTAGCTTGAGTTAGCTTGAGTTAGCTTTAGCTAGCTTGAGTTAGCTTGAGTTAGCTTGAGTTAGCTTGAACTAGCTTGAGTTAGCTTGAGTTAGCTTGAGTTAGCTTGAGTTAGCTTGAGTTAGCTTGTCTTAGCTTTAGCTAGCTTGAGTTAGCTTGAACTAGCTTTAGCTACCTTGAGTTAGCTTGAGTTAGCTCGGGTTAGCTTGAGTTAGCTTGAGTTAGCTTGAGTTAGCTTTAGCTAGCTTGAGTTAGCTTGAGTTAGCTTGAGTTAGCTTGAGTTAGCTTGAATTAGCTTGAGTTAGCTTGAGTTAGCTTTAGCTAGCTTGGGTTAGCTTGAGCTAGCTTGAGTTAGCTCGGGTTAGCTTGAGTTAGCTTGAGTTAGCTTTAGCTAGCTTGAGTTAGCTTGAGTTAGCTTGAGTTAGCTTGAGTTAGCTTTAGCTAGCTTGAGTTAGCTTGAACTAGCTTGAGTTAGCTTGAGCTAGCTTGAGTTAGCTTGAGTTAGCTTGAGTTAGCTTTAGCTAGCTTGAGTTAGCTTGAACTAGCTTGAGTTAGCTTGAGCTAGCTTGAGTTAGCTTGAGTTAGCTTGAGTTAGCTTTAGCTAGCTTGAGTTAGCTTGAACTAGCTTGAGTTAGCTTGAGTTAGCTTGAGTTAGCTTGAGTTAGCTTGTCTTAGCTTTAGCTAGCTTGAGTTAGCTTGAACTAGCTTTAGCTACCTTGAGTTAGCTTGAGTTAGCTCGGGTTAGCTTGAGTTAGCTTGAGTTAGCTTGAGTTAGCTTTAGCTAGCTTGAGTTAGCTTGAGTTAGCTTGAGTTAGCTTGAGTTAGCTTGAATTAGCTTGAGTTAGCTTGAGTTAGCTTTAGCTAGCTTGGGTTAGCTTGAGCTAGCTTGAGTTAGCTCGGGTTAGCTTTAGCTAGCTTGAGTTAGCTTGAGTTAGCTTGAGTTAGCTTGAGTTAGCTTTAGCTAGCTTGAGTTAGCTTGAACTAGCTTGAGTTAGCTTGAGCTAGCTTGAGTTAGCTTGAGTTAGCTTGAGTTAGCTTTAGCTAGCTTGAGTTAGCTTGAACTAGCTTTAGTTAGCTTGAGTTAGCTTGAGTTAGCTTGAGTTAGCTTGAGTTAGCTTGTCTTAGCTTTAGCTAGCTTGAGTTAGCTTGAACTAGCTTTAGCTACCTTGAGTTAGCTTGAGTTAGCTCGGGTTAGCTTGAGTTAGCCTGAGTTAGCTTGAGTTAGCTTTAGCTAGCTTGAGTTAGCTTGAGTTAGCTTGAGTTAGCTTGAACTAGCTTGAGTTAGCTTGAGTTAGCTTGAGTTAGCTTGAGTTAGCTTGAGTTAGCTTGAGTTAGCTTGTCTTAGCTTTAGCTAGCTTGAGTTAGCTTGAACTAGCTTTAGCTACCTTGAGTTAGCTTGAGTTAGCTCGGGTTAGCTTGAGTTAGCTTGAGTTAGCTTGAGTTAGCTTTAGCTAGCTTGAGTTAGCTTGAGTTAGCTTGAGTTAGCTTGAGTTAGCTTGAATTAGCTTGAGTTAGCTTGAGTTAGCTTTAGCTAGCTTGGGTTAGCTTGAGCTAGCTTGAGTTAGCTCGGGTTAGCTTGAGTTAGCTTGAGTTAGCTTTAGCTAGCTTGAGTTAGCTTGAGTTAGCTTGAGTTAGCTTGAGTTAGCTTTAGCTAGCTTGAGTTAGCTTGAACTAGCTTGAGTTAGCTTGAGCTAGCTTGAGTTAGCTTGAGTTAGCTTGAGTTAGCTTTAGCTAGCTTGAGTTAGCTTGAACTAGCTTGAGTTAGCTTGAGTTAGCTTGAGTTAGCTTGTCTTAGCTTTAGCTAGCTTGAGCTAGCTTGAACTAGCTTTAGCTACCTTGAGTTAGCTTGAGTTAGCTCGGGTTAGCTTGAGTTAGCTTGAGTTAGCTTGAGTTAGCTTTAGCTAGCTTGAGTTAGCTTGAGTTAGCTTGAGTTAGCTTGAACTAGCTTGAGTTAGCTTGAGTTAGCTTGAGTTAGCTTGAGTTAGCTTGAGTTAGCTTGTCTTAGCTTTAGCTAGCTTGAGTTAGCTTGAACTAGCTTTAGCTACCTTGAGTTAGCTTGAGTTAGCTCGGGTTAGCTTGAGTTAGCTTGAGTTAGCTTGAGTTAGCTTTAGCTAGCTTGAGTTAGCTTGAGTTAGCTTGAGTTAGCTTGAGTTAGCTTGAATTAGCTTGAGTTAGCTTGAGTTAGCTTTAGCTAGCTTGGGTTAGCTTGAGCTAGCTTGAGTTAGCTCGGGTTAGCTTGAGTTAGCTTGAGTTAGCTTTAGCTAGCTTGAGTTAGCTTGAGTTAGCTTGAGTTAGCTTGAGTTAGCTTTAGCTAGCTTGAGTTAGCTTGAACTAGCTTGAGTTAGCTTGAGCTAGCTTGAGTTAGCTTGAGTTAGCTTGAGTTAGCTTTAGCTAGCTTGAGTTAGCTTGAACTAGCTTGAGTTAGCTTGAGCTAGCTTGAGTTAGCTTGAGTTAGCTTGAGTTAGCTTTAGCTAGCTTGAGTTAGCTTGAACTAGCTTGAGTTAGCTTGAGTTAGCTTGAGTTAGCTTGAGTTAGCTTGTCTTAGCTTTAGCTAGCTTGAGCTAGCTTGAACTAGCTTTAGCTACCTTGAGTTAGCTTGAGTTAGCTCGGGTTAGCTTGAGTTAGCTTGAGTTAGCTTGAGTTAGCTTGAGCTAGCTTGAGTTAGCTTGAGTTAGCTTGAGTTAGCTTTAGCTAGCTTGAGTTAGCTTGAATTAGCTTGAGTTAGCTTGAATTAGCTTGAGTTAGCTTGAGTTAGCTTGAATTAGCTTGAGTTAGCTTGAGTTAGCTCGGGTTAGCTTGAGTTTGACTTCATTAACCCAAGTTAGCTTGGGTTAACTTCATTAAGTTAGCTTGAACTAGCTTGAGTTAGCTTGAGTTAGCTTGAGTTAGCTTGAGTTAGCTTGAGTTAGCTTGTCTTAGCTTTAGCTAGCTTGAGTTAGCTTGAGTTAGCTTGAGTTAGCTTTAGCTAGCTTGAGTTAGCTTGAATTAGCTTGAGTTAGCTTGAATTAGCTTGAGTTAGCTTGAGTTAGCTTGAATTAGCTTGAGTTAGCTTGAGTTAGCTCGGGTTAGCTTGAGTTTGACTTCATTAACCCAAGTTAGCTTGGGTTAACTTCATTAAGTTAGCTTGAACTAGCTTGAGTTAGCTTGAGTTAGCTTGAGTTAGCTTGAGTTAGCTTGAGTTAGCTTGTCTTAGCTTTAGCTAGCTTGAGTTAGCTTGAACTAGCTTTAGCTACCTTGAGTTAGCTTGAGTTAGCTCGGGTTAGCTTGAGTTAGCTTGAGTTAGCTTGAGTTAGCTTTAGCTAGCTTGGGTTAGCTTGAGCTAGCTTGAGTTAGCTCGGGTTAGCTTGAGTTAGCTTGAGTTAGCTTTAGCTAGCTTGAGTTAGCTTGAGTTAGCTTGAGTTAGCTTGAGTTAGCTTTAGCTAGCTTGAGTTAGCTTGAACTAGCTTGAGTTAGCTTGAGTTAGCTTTAGCTAGCTTGAGTTAGCTTGAGTTAGCTTGAGTTAGCTTGAGTTAGCTTGAATTAGCTTGAGTTAGCTTGAGTTAGCTTTAGCTAGCTTGGGTTAGCTTGAGCTAGCTTGAGTTAGCTCGGGTTAGCTTGAGTTAGCTTGAGTTAGCTTTAGCTAGCTTGAGTTAGCTTGAGTTAGCTTGAGTTAGCTTGAGTTAGCTTTAGCTAGCTTGAGTTAGCTTGAACTAGCTTGAGTTAGCTTGAGCTAGCTTGAGTTAGCTTGAGTTAGCTTGAGTTAGCTTTAGCTAGCTTGAGTTAGCTTGAACTAGCTTTAGTTAGCTTGAGTTAGCTTGAGTTAGCTTGAGTTAGCTTGAGTTAGCTTGTCTTAGCTTTAGCTAGCTTGAGTTAGCTTGAACTAGCTTTAGCTACCTTGAGTTAGCTTGAGTTAGCTCGGGTTAGCTTGAGTTAGCTTGAGTTAGCTTGAGTTAGCTTTAGCTAGCTTGAGTTAGCTTGAGTTAGCTTGAGTTAGCTTGAACTAGCTTGAGTTAGCTTGAGTTAGCTTGAGTTAGCTTGAGTTAGCTTGAGTTAGCTTGAGTTAGCTTGTCTTAGCTTTAGCTAGCTTGAGTTAGCTTGAACTAGCTTTAGCTACCTTGAGTTAGCTTGAGTTAGCTCGGGTTAGCTTGAGTTAGCTTGAGTTAGCTTGAGTTAGCTTTAGCTAGCTTGAGTTAGCTTGAGTTAGCTTGAGTTAGCTTGAGTTAGCTTGAATTAGCTTGAGTTAGCTTGAGTTAGCTTTAGCTAGCTTGGGTTAGCTTGAGCTAGCTTGAGTTAGCTCGGGTTAGCTTTAGCTAGCTTGAGTTAGCTTGAGTTAGCTTGAGTTAGCTTGAGTTAGCTTTAGCTAGCTTGAGTTAGCTTGAACTAGCTTGAGTTAGCTTGAGCTAGCTTGAGTTAGCTTGAGTTAGCTTGAGTTAGCTTTAGCTAGCTTGAGTTAGCTTGAACTAGCTTTAGTTAGCTTGAGTTAGCTTGAGTTAGCTTGAGTTAGCTTGAGTTAGCTTGTCTTAGCTTTAGCTAGCTTGAGTTAGCTTGAACTAGCTTTAGCTACCTTGAGTTAGCTTGAGTTAGCTCGGGTTAGCTTGAGTTAGCTTGAGTTAGCTTGAGTTAGCTTTAGCTAGCTTGAGTTAGCTTGAGTTAGCTTGAGTTAGCTTGAACTAGCTTGAGTTAGCTTGAGTTAGCTTGAGTTAGCTTGAGTTAGCTTGAGTTAGCTTGAGTTAGCTTGTCTTAGCTTTAGCTAGCTTGAGTTAGCTTGAACTAGCTTTAGCTACCTTGAGTTAGCTTGAGTTAGCTCGGGTTAGCTTGAGTTAGCTTGAGTTAGCTTGAGTTAGCTTTAGCTAGCTTGAGTTAGCTTGAGTTAGCTTGAGTTAGCTTGAGTTAGCTTGAATTAGCTTGAGTTAGCTTGAGTTAGCTTTAGCTAGCTTGGGTTAGCTTGAGCTAGCTTGAGTTAGCTCGGGTTAGCTTGAGTTAGCTTGAGTTAGCTTTAGCTAGCTTGAGTTAGCTTGAGTTAGCTTGAGTTAGCTTGAGTTAGCTTTAGCTAGCTTGAGTTAGCTTGAACTAGCTTGAGTTAGCTTGAGCTAGCTTGAGTTAGCTTGAGTTAGCTTGAGTTAGCTTTAGCTAGCTTGAGTTAGCTTGAACTAGCTTGAGTTAGCTTGAGTTAGCTTGAGTTAGCTTGTCTTAGCTTTAGCTAGCTTGAGCTAGCTTGAACTAGCTTTAGCTACCTTGAGTTAGCTTGAGTTAGCTCGGGTTAGCTTGAGTTAGCTTGAGTTAGCTTGAGTTAGCTTTAGCTAGCTTGAGTTAGCTTGAGTTAGCTTGAGTTAGCTTGAACTAGCTTGAGTTAGCTTGAGTTAGCTTGAGTTAGCTTGAGTTAGCTTGAGTTAGCTTGTCTTAGCTTTAGCTAGCTTGAGTTAGCTTGAACTAGCTTTAGCTACCTTGAGTTAGCTTGAGTTAGCTCGGGTTAGCTTGAGTTAGCTTGAGTTAGCTTGAGTTAGCTTTAGCTAGCTTGAGTTAGCTTGAGTTAGCTTGAGTTAGCTTGAGTTAGCTTGAATTAGCTTGAGTTAGCTTGAGTTAGCTTTAGCTAGCTTGGGTTAGCTTGAGCTAGCTTGAGTTAGCTCGGGTTAGCTTGAGTTAGCTTGAGTTAGCTTTAGCTAGCTTGAGTTAGCTTGAGTTAGCTTGAGTTAGCTTGAGTTAGCTTTAGCTAGCTTGAGTTAGCTTGAACTAGCTTGAGTTAGCTTGAGCTAGCTTGAGTTAGCTTGAGTTAGCTTGAGTTAGCTTTAGCTAGCTTGAGTTAGCTTGAACTAGCTTGAGTTAGCTTGAGCTAGCTTGAGTTAGCTTGAGTTAGCTTGAGTTAGCTTTAGCTAGCTTGAGTTAGCTTGAACTAGCTTGAGTTAGCTTGAGTTAGCTTGAGTTAGCTTGAGTTAGCTTGTCTTAGCTTTAGCTAGCTTGAGCTAGCTTGAACTAGCTTTAGCTACCTTGAGTTAGCTTGAGTTAGCTCGGGTTAGCTTGAGTTAGCTTGAGTTAGCTTGAGTTAGCTTGAGCTAGCTTGAGTTAGCTTGAGTTAGCTTGAGTTAGCTTTAGCTAGCTTGAGTTAGCTTGAACTAGCTTGAGTTAGCTTGAGCTAGCTTGAGTTAGCTTGAGTTAGCTTGAGTTAGCTTTAGCTAGCTTGAGTTAGCTTGAACTAGCTTGAGTTAGCTTGAGTTAGCTTGAGTTAGCTTGAGTTAGCTTGTCTTAGCTTTAGCTAGCTTGAGCTAGCTTGAACTAGCTTTAGCTACCTTGAGTTAGCTTGAGTTAGCTCGGGTTAGCTTGAGTTAGCTTGAGTTAGCTTGAGTTAGCTTTAGCTAGCTTGAGTTAGCTTGAGTTAGCTTGAGTTAGCTTGAACTAGCTTGAGTTAGCTTGAGTTAGCTTGAGTTAGCTTGAGTTAGCTTGAGTTAGCTTGAGTTAGCTTGTCTTAGCTTTAGCTAGCTTGAGTTAGCTTGAACTAGCTTTAGCTACCTTGAGTTAGCTTGAGTTAGCTCGGGTTAGCTTGAGTTAGCTTGAGTTAGCTTGAGTTAGCTTTAGCTAGCTTGAGTTAGCTTGAGTTAGCTTGAGTTAGCTTGAGTTAGCTTGAATTAGCTTGAGTTAGCTTGAGTTAGCTTTAGCTAGCTTGGGTTAGCTTGAGCTAGCTTGAGTTAGCTCGGGTTAGCTTGAGTTAGCTTGAGTTAGCTTTAGCTAGCTTGAGTTAGCTTGAGTTAGCTTGAGTTAGCTTGAGTTAGCTTTAGCTAGCTTGAGTTAGCTTGAACTAGCTTGAGTTAGCTTGAGCTAGCTTGAGTTAGCTTGAGTTAGCTTGAGTTAGCTTTAGCTAGCTTGAGTTAGCTTGAACTAGCTTTAGTTAGCTTGAGTTAGCTTGAGTTAGCTTGAGTTAGCTTGAGTTAGCTTGTCTTAGCTTTAGCTAGCTTGAGTTAGCTTGAACTAGCTTTAGCTACCTTGAGTTAGCTTGAGTTAGCTCGGGTTAGCTTGAGTTAGCTTGAGTTAGCTTGAGTTAGCTTTAGCTAGCTTGAGTTAGCTTGAGTTAGCTTGAGTTAGCTTGAGTTAGCTTGAGTTAGCTTGAGTTAGCTTGTCTTAGCTTTAGCTAGCTTGAGTTAGCTTGAACTAGCTTTAGCTACCTTGAGTTAGCTTGAGTTAGCTCGGGTTAGCTTGAGTTAGCTTGAGTTAGCTTGAGTTAGCTTTAGCTAGCTTGAGTTAGCTTGAGTTAGCTTGAGTTAGCTTGAGTTAGCTTGAATTAGCTTGAGTTAGCTTGAGTTAGCTTTAGCTAGCTTGGGTTAGCTTGAGCTAGCTTGAGTTAGCTCGGGTTAGCTTGAGTTAGCTTGAGTTAGCTTTAGCTAGCTTGAGTTAGCTTGAGTTAGCTTGAGTTAGCTTGAGTTAGCTTTAGCTAGCTTGAGTTAGCTTGAACTAGCTTGAGTTAGCTTGAGCTAGCTTGAGTTAGCTTGAGTTAGCTTGAGTTAGCTTTAGCTAGCTTGAGTTAGCTTGAACTAGCTTGAGTTAGCTTGAGTTAGCTTGAGTTAGCTTGAGTTAGCTTGAGTTAGCTTGTCTTAGCTTTAGCTAGCTTGAGTTAGCTTGAACTAGCTTTAGCTACCTTGAGTTAGCTTGAGTTAGCTCGGGTTAGCTTGAGTTAGCTTGAGTTAGCTTGAGTTAGCTTTAGCTAGCTTGAGTTAGCTTGAGTTAGCTTGAGTTAGCTTGAACTAGCTTGAGTTAGCTTGAGTTAGCTTGAGTTAGCTTGAGTTAGCTTGAGTTAGCTTGTCTTAGCTTTAGCTAGCTTGAGTTAGCTTGAACTAGCTTTAGCTACCTTCAGTTAGCTTGAGTTAGCTCGGGTTAGCTTGAGTTAGCTTGAGTTAGCTTGAGTTAGCTTTAGCTAGCTTGAGTTAGCTTGAGTTAGCTTGAGTTAGCTTGAGTTAGCTTGAATTAGCTTGAGTTAGCTTGAGTTAGCTTTAGCTAGCTTGGGTTAGCTTGAGCTAGCTTGAGTTAGCTCGGGTTAGCTTGAGTTAGCTTGAGTTAGCTTTAGCTAGCTTGAGTTAGCTTGAGTTAGCTTGAGTTAGCTTGAGTTAGCTTTAGCTAGCTTGAGTTAGCTTGAGCTAGCTGAGTTAGCTTGAGTTAGCTAGCTTGAGCTTGAGCTAGCTAGCTAGCTTGAGCTTGAGCTAGCTAGCTCGCTTGAGCTTGAGCTTGAGCTAGCTAGCTTGAGCTTGAGCTAGCTAGCTAGCTTGAGCTTGAGCTTGAGCTAGCTGGCTTGAGCTTGAGCTAGCTAGCTTGAGCTTGAGCTAGCTAGCTAGCTAGCTTGAGCTTGAGCTTGAGCTAGCTAGCTAGCTTGAGCTAGCTATCTAGCTTGAGCTTGAGCTAGCTAGCTAGCTTGAGCTTGAGCTTGAGCTTGAGCTAGCTGGCTTGAGCTTGAGCTAGCTAGCTTGAGCTTGAGCTAGCTAGCTAGCTTGAGCTTGAGCTTGAGCTAGCTGGCTTGAGCTTGAGCTAGCTAGCTTGAGCTTGAGCTAGCTAGCTAGCTTGAGCTTGAGCTTGAGCTAGCTAGCTAGCTAGCTTGAGCTTGAGCTTGAGCTTGAGCTAGCTAGCTTGAGCTTGAGCTAGCTAGCTAGCTTGAGCTTGAGCTTGAGCTAGCTAGCTTGAGCTTGAGCTTGAGCTAGCTAGCTTGAGCTTGAGCTTGAGCTAGCTAGCTTGAGCTTGAGCTTGAGCTAGCTAGCTTGAGCTTGAGCTTGAGCTAGCTAGCTAGCTAGCTTGAGCTTGAGCTAGCTAGCTTGAGCTTGAGCTAGCTAGCTAGCTTGAGATTGAGCTTGAGCTAGCTGGCTTGAGCTTGAGCTAGCTAGCTTGAGCTTGAGCTAGCTAGCTTGAGCTTGAGCTAGCTAGCTAGCTTGAACTTGAGCTAGCTAGCTAGCTTGAGCTTGAGCTTGAGCTAGCTAGCTAGCTTGAGCTTGAGCTTGAGCTAGCTGGCTTGAGCTTGAGCTAGCTAGCTTGAGCTTGAGCTAGCTAGCTTGAGCTTGAGCTAGCTAGCTAGCTTGAACTTGAGCTAGCTAGCTAGCTTGAGCTTGAGCTAGCTAGCTAGCTTGAGCTTGAGCTAGCTAGCTAGCTTGAGCTTGAGCTTGAGCTAGCTAGCTTGAGCTTGAGCTTGAGCTAGCTAGCTAGCTTGAGCTTGAGCTAGCTAGCTTGAGCTTGAGCTAGCTAGCTTGAGCTTGAGCTAGCTAGCTAGCTTGAGCTTGAGCTAGCTAGCTAGCTTGAACTTGAGCTAGCTAGCTAGCTTGAGCTTGAGCTAGCTAGCTAGCTTGAGCTAGCTAGCTAGCTTGAGCTTGAGCTTGAGCTAGCTAGCTTGAGCTTGAGCTAGCTAGCTAGCTTGAGCTTGAGCTAGCTAGCTAGCTTGAGCTTGAGCTAGCTAGCTAGCTTGAGCTTGAGCTTGAGCTAGCTAGCTTGAGCTTGAGCTTGAGCTAGCTAGCTAGCTTGAGCTTGAGCTAGCTAGCTTGAGCTTGAGCTAGCTAGCTTGAGCTTGAGCTAGCTAGCAAGCTTGTGCTTGAGCTAGCTAGCTAGCTTGAGCTTGAGCTTGAGCTAGCTAGCTTGAGCTTGAGCTAGCTAGCTTGAGCTTGAGCTAGCTAGCTTGAGCTTGAGCTAGCTAGCAAGCTTGTGCTTGAGCTAGCTAGCTAGCTTGAGCTTGAGCTTGAGCTAGCTGGCTTGAGCTTGAGCTAGCTAGCTTGAGCTTGAGCTAGCTAGCTTGAGCTTGACCTAGCTAGCTAGCTTGAACTTGAGCTAGCTAGCTAGCTTGAGCTTGAGCTAGCTAGCTAGCTTGAGCTTGAGCTAGCTAGCTAGCTTGAGCTTGAGCTTGAGCTAGCTAGCTTGAGCTTGAGCTTGAGCTAGCTAGCTAGCTTGAGCTTGAGCTAGCTAGCTTGAGCTTGAGCTAGCTAGCTTGAGCTTGAGCTAGCTAGCTAGCTTGAGCTTGAGCTAGCTAGCTAGCTTGAACTTGAGCTAGCTAGCTAGCTTGAGTTTGAGCTAGCTAGCTTGAGCTTGAGCTAGCTAGCTTGAGCTTGAGCTAGCTAGCTAGCTTGAACTTGAGCTAGCTAGCTAGCTTGAGCTTGAGCTAGCTAGCTAGCTTGAGCTTGAGCTAGCTAGCTAGCTTGAGCTTGAGCTTGAGCTAGCTAGCTTGAGCTTGAGCTTGAGCTAGCTAGCTAGCTTGAGCTTGAGCTAGCTAGCTTGAGCTTGAGCTAGCTAGCTTGAGCTTGAGCTAGCTAGCTAGCTTGAGCTTGAGCTAGCTAGCTAGCTTGAACTTGAGCTAGCTAGCTAGCTTGAGCTTGAGCTAGCTAGCTTGAGCTTGAGCTAGCTAGCTAGCTTGAGCTTGAGCTTGAGCTAGCTAGCTAGCTAGCTTGAGCTTGAGCTTGAGCTTGAGCTAGCTAGCTTGAGCTTGAGCTAGCTAGCTAGCTTGAGCTTGGGCTTGAGCTAGCTAGCTTGAGCTTGAGCTTGAGCTAGCTAGCTTGAGCTTGAGCTTGAGCTAGCTAGCTTGAGCTTGAGCTTGAGCTAGCTAGCTTGAGCTTGAGCTTGAGCTAGCTAGCTAGCTAGCTTGAGCTTGAGCTAGCTAGCTTGAGCTTGAGCTAGCTAGCTAGCTTGAGCTTGAGCTTGAGCTAGCTGGCTTGAGCTTGAGCTAGCTAGCTTGAGCTTGAGCTAGCTAGCTTGAGCTTGAGCTAGCTAGCTAGCTTGAACTTGAGCTAGCTAGCTAGCTTGAGCTTGAGCTTGAGCTTGAGCTAGCTAGCTAGCTTGAGCTTGAGCTTGAGCTAGCTTGAGCTTGAGCTAGCTAGCTTGAGCTTGAGCTAGCTAGCTAGCTTGAACTTGAGCTAGCTAGCTAGCTTGAGCTTGAGCTAGCTAGCTAGCTTGAGCTTGAGCTAGCTAGCTAGCTTGAGCTTGAGCTTGAGCTAGCTAGCTTGAGCTTGAGCTTGAGCTAGCTAGCTAGCTTGAGCTTGAGCTAGCTAGCTTGAGCTTGAGCTAGATAGCTTGAGCTTGAGCTAGCTAGCTAGCTTGAGCTTGAGCTAGCTAGCTAGCTTGAACTTGAGCTAGCTAGCTAGCTTGAGCTTGAGCTAGCTAGCTAGCTTGAGCTAGCTAGCTAGCTTGAGCTTGAGCTTGAGCTAGCTAGCTTGAGCTTGAGCTAGCTAGCTAGCTTGAGCTTGAGCTAGCTAGCTAGCTTGAGCTTGAGCTAGCTAGCTAGCTTGAGCTTGAGCTTGAGCTAGCTAGCTTGAGCTTGAGCTTGAGCTAGCTAGCTAGCTTGAGCTTGAGCTAGCTAGCTTGAGCTTGAGCTAGCTAGCTTGAGCTTGAGCTAGCTAGCAAGCTTGTGCTTGAGCTAGCTAGCTAGCTTGAGCTTGAGCTTGAGCTAGCTAGCTTGAGCTTGAGCTAGCTAGCTTGAGCTTGAGCTAGCTAGCTTGAGCTTGAGCTAGCTAGCAAGCTTGTGCTTGAGCTAGCTAGCTAGCTTGAGCTTGAGCTTGAGCTAGCTGGCTTGAGCTTGAGCTAGCTAGCTTGAGCTTGAGCTAGCTAGCTTGAGCTTGAGCTAGCTAGCTAGCTTGAACTTGAGCTAGCTAGCTAGCTTGAGCTTGAGCTAGCTAGCTAGCTTGAGCTTGAGCTAGCTAGCTAGCTTGAGCTTGAGCTTGAGCTAGCTAGCTTGAGCTTGAGCTTGAGCTAGCTAGCTAGCTTGAGCTTGAGCTAGCTAGCTTGAGCTTGAGCTAGCTAGCTTGAGCTTGAGCTAGCTAGCTAGCTTGAGCTTGAGCTAGCTAGCTAGCTTGAACTTGAGCTAGCTAGCTAGCTTGAGTTTGAGCTAGCTAGCTTGAGCTTGAGCTAGCTAGCTTGAGCTTGAGCTAGCTAGCTAGCTTGAACTTGAGCTAGCTAGCTAGCTTGAGCTTGAGCTAGCTAGCTAGCTTGAGCTTGAGCTAGCTAGCTAGCTTGAGCTTGAGCTTGAGCTAGCTAGCTTGAGCTTGAGCTTGAGCTAGCTAGCTAGCTTGAGCTTGAGCTAGCTAGCTTGAGCTTGAGCTAGCTAGCTTGAGCTTGAGCTAGCTAGCTAGCTTGAGCTTGAGCTAGCTAGCTAGCTTGAACTTGAGCTAGCTAGCTAGCTTGAGCTTGAGCTAGCTAGCTAGCTTGAGCTAGCTAGCTAGCTTGAGCTTGAGCTTGAGCTTGAGCTAGCTAGCTTGAGCTTGAGCTAGCTAGCTAGCTTGAGCTTGAGCTAGCTAGCTAGCTTGAGCTTGAGCTAGCTAGCTAGCTTGAGCTTGAGCTTGAGCTAGCTAGCTTGAGCTTGAGCTAGCTAGCTAGCTTGAGCTTGAGCTAGCTAGCTAGCTTGAGCTTGAGCTTGAGCTAGCTAGCTTGAGCTTGAGCTTGAGCTAGCTAGCTAGCTTGAGCTTGAGCTAGCTAGCTTGAGCTTGAGCTAGCTAGCTTGAGCTTGAGCTAGCTAGCTAGCTTGTGCTTGAGCTAGCTAGCTAGCTTGAGCTTGAGCTTGAGCTAGCTGGCTTGAGCTTGAGCTAGCTAGCTTGAGCTTGAGCTAGCTAGCTTGAGCTTGAGCTAGCTAGCTAGCTTGAACTTGAGCTAGCTAGCTAGCTTGAGCTTGAGCTAGCTAGCTAGCTTGAGCTTGAGCTAGCTAGCTAGCTTGAGCTTGAGCTTGAGCTAGCTAGCTTGAGCTTGAGCTTGAGCTAGCTAGCTAGCTTGAGCTTGAGCTAGCTAGCTTGAGCTTGAGCTAGCTAGCTTGAGCTTGAGCTAGCTAGCTAGCTTGAGCTTGAGCTAGCTAGCTAGCTTGAACTTGAGCTAGCTAGCTAGCTTGAGCTTGAGCTAGCTAGCTAGCTTGAGCTAGCTAGCTAGCTTGAGCTTGAGCTTGAGCTAGCTAGCTTGAGCTTGAGCTAGCTAGCTAGCTTGAGCTTGAGCTAGCTAGCTAGCTTGAGCTTGAGCCAGCTAGCTAGCTTGAGCTTGAGCTTGAGCTAGCTAGCTTGAGCTTGAGCTTGAGCTAGCTAGCTAGCTTGAGCTTGAGCTAGCTAGCTTGAGCTTGAGCTAGCTAGCTTGAGCTTGAGCTAGCTAGCAAGCTTGTGCTTGAGCTAGCTAGCTAGCTTGAGCTTGAGCTTGAGCTAGCTAGCTTGAGCTTGAGCTAGCTAGCTTGAGCTTGAGCTAGCTAGCTTGAGCTTGAGCTAGCTAGCAAGCTTGTGCTTGAGCTAGCTAGCTAGCTTGAGCTTGAGCTTGAGCTAGCTGGCTTGAGCTTGAGCTAGCTAGCTTGAGCTTGAGCTAGCTAGCTTGAGCTTGAGCTAGCTAGCTAGCTTGAACTTGAGCTAGCTAGCTAGCTTGAGCTTGAGCTAGCTAGCTAGCTTGAGCTTGAGCTAGCTAGCTAGCTTGAGCTTGAGCTTGAGCTAGCTAGCTTGAGCTTGAGCTTGAGCTAGCTAGCTAGCTGGAGCTTGAGCTAGCTAGCTTGAGCTTGAGCTAGCTAGCTTGAGCTTGAGCTAGCTAGCTAGCTTGAGCTTGAGCTAGCTAGCTAGCTTGAACTTGAGCTAGCTAGCTAGCTTGAGTTTGAGCTAGCTAGCTTGAGCTTGAGCTAGCTAGCTTGAGCTTGAGCTAGCTAGCTAGCTTGAACTTGAGCTAGCTAGCTAGCTTGAGCTTGAGCTAGCTAGCTAGCTTGAGCTTGAGCTAGCTAGCTAGCTTGAGCTTGAGCTTGAGCTAGCTAGCTTGAGCTTGAGCTTGAGCTAGCTAGCTAGCTTGAGCTTGAGCTAGCTAGCTTGAGCTTGAGCTAGCTAGCTTGAGCTTGAGCTAGCTAGCTAGCTTGAGCTTGAGCTAGCTAGCTAGCTTGAACTTGAGCTAGCTAGCTAGCTTGAGCTTGAGCTAGCTAGCTAGCTTGAGCTAGCTAGCTAGCTTGAGCTTGAGCTTGAGCTTGAGCTAGCTAGCTTGAGCTTGAGCTAGCTAGCTAGCTTGAGCTTGAGCTAGCTAGCCAGCTTGAGCTTGAGCTAGCTAGCTAGCTTGAGCTTGAGCTTGAGCTAGCTAGCTTGAGCTTGAGCTTGAGCTAGCTAGCTAGCTTGAGCTTGAGCTAGCTAGCTAGCTTGAGCTTGAGCTTGAGCTAGCTAGCTTGAGCTTGAGCTTGAGCTAGCTAGCTAGCTTGAGCTTGAGCTAGCTAGCTTGAGCTTGAGCTAGCTAGCTTGAGATTGAGCTAGCTAGCTAGCTTGTGCTTGAGCTAGCTAGCTAGCTTGAGCTTGAGCTTGAGCTAGCTGGCTTGAGCTTGAGCTAGCTAGCTTGAGCTTGAGCTAGCTAGCTTGAGCTTGAGCTAGCTAGCTAGCTTGAACTTGAGCTAGCTAGCTAGCTTGAGCTTGAGCTTGAGCTAGCTAGCTAGCTTGAGCTTGAGCTAGCTAGCTAGCTTGAGCTTGAGCTTGAGCTAGCTAGCTTGAGCTTGAGCTTGAGCTAGCTAGCTAGCTTGAGCTTGAGCTAGCTAGCTTGAGCTTGAGCTAGCTAGCTTGAGCTTGAGCTAGCTAGCTAGCTTGAGCTTGAGCTAGCTAGCTAGCTTGAACTTGAGCTAGCTAGCTAGCTTGAGCTTGAGCTAGCTAGCTAGCTTGAGCTAGCTAGCTAGCTTGAGCTTGAGCTTGAGCTTGAGCTAGCTAGCTTGAGCTTGAGCTAGCTAGCTAGCTTGAGCTTGAGCTAGCTAGCTAGCTTGAGCTTGAGCTAGCTAGCTAGCTTGAGCTTGAGCTTGAGCTAGCTAGCTTGAGCTTGAGCTTGAGCTAGCTAGCTAGCTTGAGCTTGAGCTAGCTAGCTTGAGCTTGAGCTAGCTAGCTTGAGCTTGAGCTAGCTAGCTAGCTTGAGCTTGAGCTAGCTAGCTAGCTTGAGCTTGAGCTAGCTGGCTTGAGCTTGAGCTAGATAGCTTGAGCTTGAGCTAGCTAGCTAGCTTGAGCTAGCTAGCTAGAGCTCGACCTATGAAAAGCTGCGCAAACACTTATTCTATAATAATTGCGAAAATTAAAAATTTCACAAGTGAAAAGCTGCATAAACAGTAATTCTATGTGTGGGGCATTATTAGGGGGAGGTGTCTTGTCAAAATATGGCTGGACTAAAGACCTCAACCCAGATAGGGTGGAAGGCCCTATGATCGGTCTGTTACTAATCG
This sequence comes from Convolutriloba macropyga, assembly GCF_964194025.1. Classification (NCBI taxonomy): domain Eukaryota; kingdom Metazoa; phylum Xenacoelomorpha; order Acoela; family Convolutidae; genus Convolutriloba; species Convolutriloba macropyga. The sequence goes on from NW_027452150.1 coordinate 71,384, forward strand.
GTGACCGATAAAGACCTGACCAAGGCCTGTAGTAAGCTTGGTTAGGCATGACAGGAGATAACACTAAGACCGAGGGGTCTTAGAGAGCCCTCTAGCGGGGCGAATAGAGCTAGATCGAGCCTTGGGAAAGCTAGATCGAGCAGGACTGAAGCTAAAGGATAGACCGAGAGGTCTGTCTGGTCCTCCTAGAGAGGCCAAGAGAAAGTACGAGAAGCCAACTAAAGCTTGATCGGGCCTTCAGCAAGCACGACCGAGCTGTACCGGAGCTAACACTAAGACCGAGGGGTCTTAGAGAGCCCTCTAGCGGGGCGAATAGAGCTAGATCGAGCCTTGGGAAAGCTAGATCGAGCAGGACTGAAGCTAAACGATAGACCGAGAGGTCTGTCTGGTCCTCCTAGAGAGGCCAAGAGAAAAAACGAGAAGCTAACTAAAGCTTGATCGGGCCTTCAGCAAGCACGACCGAGCTGTACCGGAGCTAACACTAAGACCGAGGGGTCTTAGAGAGCCCTCTAGCGGGGCGAATAGAGCTTGATCAAGCCTTGGGCAAGCTAGATCGAGCAGGACTGAAGCTAAGCAAGAGACCGAGAGGTCTGTCTGGTCCTCCTAGAGAGGCCAAGAGAAAGTACGAGAAGCCAACTAAAGCTTGATCGGGCCTTCAGCAAGCACGACCGAGCTGTACCGGAGCTAACACTAAGACCGAGGGGTCTTAGAGAGCCCTCTAGCGGGGCGAATAGAGCTAGATCGAGCCTTGGGAAAGCTAGATCGAGCAGGACTGAAGCTAAACGATAGACCGAGAGGTCTGTCTGGTCCTCCTAGAGAGGCCAAGAGAAAGTACGAGAAGCTAACTAAAGCTTGATCGCGCCTTCAGCAAGCACGATTGAGCAAGACCGGAGCTAACACTAAGACCGAAGTGTCTTAGAGAGCCCTCTGGTGGGGCGAATAGAGCTAGATCGAGCCTTGGGAAAGCTAGATCGAGTAAGATTGAAGCTGAAAGAGTGTCAGAGGAGCAAATGAACCTCCAAAAAGTGAAAATCAAATTTTAGAAAAAACACAAGTTAAATACTGCATGGACAGTATTTCTATGTGTGGGGCATTATTAGGGGGAGGTGTCTTGTCAAAATATGGCTGGACTAAAGACCTCAACCCGGATAGGGTGGAAGGCCCCATGATCGGTCTGTTACTAATCGGTGACCGATAAAGACCTGACCAAGGCCTGTAGTAAGCTTGGTTAGGCATTACAGGAGTTAACACTAAGACCGAGGGGTCTTAGAGAGCCCTCTAGCGGGGCGAATAGAGCTAGATCGAGCCTTGGGAAAGCTAGATCGAGCAGGACTGAAGCTAAGCAAGAGACCGAAAGGTCTGTCTGGTCCTCCTAGAGAGGCCAAGAGAAAGTACGAGAAGCTAACTAAAGCTTGATCAGGCCTTCAGCAAGCACGACCGAGCTGTACCGGAGCTAACACTAAGACCGAGGGGTCTTAGAGAGCCCTCTAGCAGGGCGAATAGATCTAGATCGAGCCTTGGGAAAGCTAGATCGAGCAGGACTGAAGCTAAACGATAGACCGAGAGGTCTGTCTGGTCCTCCTAGAGAGGCCAAGAGAAAGTACGAGAAGCTAACTAAAGCTTGATCGGGCCTTCAGCAAGCACGACCGAGCTGTACCGGAGCTAACACTAAGACCGAGGGGTCTTAGAGAGCCCTCTAGCAGGGCGAATAGAGCTAGATCGAGCCTTGGGAAAGCTAGATCAAGCAGGACTGAAGCTAAACGATAGACCGAGAGGTCTGTCTGGTCCTCCTAGAGAGGCCAAGAGAAAGTACGAGAATCTAACTAAAGCTTGATCGGGCCTTCAGCAAGCACGACCGAGCTGTACCGGAGCTAACACTAAGACCGAGGGGTCTTAGAGAGCCCTCTAGCAGGGCGAATAGAGCTAGATCGAGCCTTGGGAAAGCTAGATCGAGCAGGACTGAAGCTAAACGATAGACCGAGAGGTCTGTCTGGTCCTCCTAGAGAGGCCAAGAGGAAGTACGAGAAGCTAACTAAAGCTTGATCGCGCCTTCAGCAAGCACGATTGAGCAAGACCGGAGCTAACACTAAGACCGAAGTGTCTTAGAGAGCCCTCTAGTGGGGCGAATAGAGCTAGATCGAGCCTTGGGAAAGCTAGATCGAGTAAGATTGAAGCTGAAAGAGTGTCAGAGGAGCAAATGAACCTCCAAAAAGTGAAAATCAAATTTTAGAAAAAAACACAAGTTAAATACTGCATGGACAGTAATTCTATGTGTGGGGCATTATTAGGGAGAGGTGTCTTGTCAAAATATGGCTGGACTAAAGACCTCAACCCGGATAGGGTGGAAGGCCCTATGATTGGTCTGTTACTAATCGGTGACCGATAAAGACCTGACCAAGGCCTGTAGTAAGCTTGGTTAGGCATTACAGAAGATAACACTAAGACCGAGGGGTCTTAGAGAGCCCTCTAGCGGGGCGAATAGAGCTTGATCAAGCCTTGGGCAAGCTAGATCGAGCAGGACTGAAGCTAAACGATAGACCGAGAGGTCTGTCTGGTCCTCCTAGAGAGGCCAAGAGAAAGTACGAGAAGCTAACTAAAGCTTGATCAGGCCTTCAGCAAGCACGACCGAGCTGTACCGGAGCTAACACTAAGACCGAGGGGTCTTAGAGAGCCCTCTAGCAGGGCGAATAGATCTAGATCGAGCCTTGGGAAAGCTAGATCGAGCAGGACTGAAGCTAAACGATAGACCGAGAGGTCTGTCTGGTCCTCCTAGAGAGGCCAAGAGAAAGTACGAGAAGCTAACTAAAGCTTGATCGGGCCTTCAGCAAGCACGACCGAGCTGTACCGGAGCTAACACTAAGACCGAGGGGTCTTAGAGAGCCCTCTAGCAGGGCGAATAGAGCTAGATCGAGCCTTGGGAAAGCTAGATCAAGCAGGACTGAAGCTAAACGATAGACCGAGAGGTCTGTCTGGTCCTCCTAGAGAGGCCAAGAGAAAGTACGAGAATCTAACTAAAGCTTGATCGGGCCTTCAGCAAGCACGACCGAGCTGTACCGGAGCTAACACTAAGACCGAGGGGTCTTAGAGAGCCCTCTAGCAGGGCGAATAGAGCTAGATCGAGCCTTGGGAAAGCTAGATCGAGCAGGACTGAAGCTAAACGATAGACCGAGAGGTCTGTCTGGTCCTCCTAGAGAGGCCAAGAGGAAGTACGAGAAGCTAACTAAAGCTTGATCGCGCCTTCAGCAAGCACGATTGAGCAAGACCGGAGCTAACACTAAGACCGAAGTGTCTTAGAGAGCCCTCTAGTGGGGCGAATAGAGCTAGATCGAGCCTTGGGAAAGCTAGATCGAGTAAGATTGAAGCTGAAAGAGTGTCAGAGGAGCAAATGAACCTCCAAAAAGTGAAAATCAAATTTTAGAAAAAAACACAAGTTAAATACTGCATGGACAGTAATTCTATGTGTGGGGCATTATTAGGGAGAGGTGTCTTGTCAAAATATGGCTGGACTAAAGACCTCAACCCGGATAGGGTGGAAGGCCCTATGATTGGTCTGTTACTAATCGGTGACCGATAAAGACCTGACCAAGGCCTGTAGTAAGCTTGGTTAGGCATTACAGAAGATAACACTAAGACCGAGGGGTCTTAGAGAGCCCTCTAGCGGGGCGAATAGAGCTTGATCAAGCCTTGGGCAAGCTAGATCGAGCAGGACTGAAGCTAAACGATAGACCGAGAGGTCTGTCTGGTCCTCCTAGAGAGGCCAAGAGAAAGTACGAGAATCTAACTAAAGCTGGGTCGGGCCTTCAGCAAGCACGATTGAGCAAGACCGGAGCTAACACTAAGACCGAGGGGTCTTAGAGAGCCCTCTAGTGGGGCGAATAGAGCTAGATCGAGCCTTGGGAAAGCTAGATCGAGCAGGACTGAAGCTAAACGATAAACCGAAAGGTCTGACGGGTCCTCATAAGAGGCATGGAGAAAGATCTGATACTAAAGTACCTCTCGGAAGTAATAAAATATGCCTGATGAAGCCGGGTATGATGTTTGTTGTTTGATGGCATTCATCGATTAGGTCTGGTGGATTCCCCATTACTCCGAGTGGTACTAGTAGAGGCTCCTACAGGGGTGAGCAAAGCGAGATCAAGCCTTAGGCAAGCTAGATCGAGCAGAACTGAAGCTGAAAAGCAAAATAAATGACAGGTCTGTCCAAATCAATAAACTTGAAATCCAGTGTGGTCACCACGGGTCACGAGGTGAATTCCTAGCGATTGTCTGCTGAACGTATAGGAAGGCCCGAAACGAACGATAATTTCATTGCACAGTGGAGATACTATACGTTCAGGAGTAGCATACATCGGGTTTGATCTATGATCATGTCTGGTCTCCGAGGATCCACCGGGTTACCAACTGGCACCGCTGTACTGGGTGTAAAACTGGGCCACCTGAAGTCCCGGGTGTAAAACTAGGTGCCTCTGTGCCAAAGTAGCGGCTTGCGTAGTGCATTATGCCTCCGGCTTGCGAAATGGTTATAAGCAATAACAACAGGACGCCGCGGGGTGTTCACTTAAAGGAGTAACGTTCTCTCAAGGGAGGGGATCTAAAAATCTTGATAAAACATTTATTCTATGCAAAATTTGTGCGCAAATTTTGCAAAGTAAAAAGCTGCACTGTAGCAAATTCTATGTGTGTAGCATTATTAGGGAAGTGTTGTTTGATGGCACCTCTCTACTTGATGCACCAAAGAACTACCTTGATGGCTCATGACCGCTGGTAATCTGTCGTCGCTAGTAGTTCGGAACTGAGAACAAATATGTTCGCAAATTACAACAATTATACAGCATATTGCTGAATAAAGCAGAACCGAATAATACTCAGTGACTTTACACCAAGACTGACTAATGTCTGGATTGTATCGTCCTACTCGAGTAAGGCGAAGAAAAGCTAGAAAGATACGCTTTTCACAAAGCAGGCTTAATGCATGCAAACCAAGGAGGAAGGAGTGATGCCCCTCCTTATAATAAGCAGAACCAAATAAAGAACAGACAGCATCATCTGTACAGTGACCAAGAAGAGGTGAAACTTCTGTATGTGAAAAGGCAATTTGAGCGAGATTTATTAGCAGACTAGTATTATGTTGTTTCTAGTAGGCGAAAGCCGAAACATCAACATGTGAAAATCTGATATTAAATCCTCAATCATTTTCCCTAGTATTATACAGCTATGAGTAACCTTAATTGGACACGGCAATTATTGCTGACCGGTGAAACTTTCGCATGGGAAAGACACACACACTTCTTGACAAAGCAATAAGTATTATGCTGTTTCTAGTACGCGAAAGCAGAAACATCAGCATGTGAAAGTTGTGAAGTTGAAGAATTTTTGTGTTGAGTACGATGTTGTTACTAGTAACCATGTCGACAGCTGAGAACTGTTCTCTAACCAATAGAAGGTGAAACTTCTGTATGTGAAAAGGCAATTTGAGCGAGATTTCTTAGCAGACTAGTATTATGTTGTTTCTAGTAGGCGAAAGCCGAAACATCAACATGTGAAAATCTGATATTAAATCCTCAATCATTTTCCCTAGTATTATACAGCTACTAGTAGCCGTAATTGGTCAGGGAAACATTGTTGACCGGTGAAACTTCACATGGGAAAGACACACAAATTACTTGACAAAACAATAAGTATTATGCTGTTTCTAGTATGCGAAAGCAGAAACATCAGCATGTGAAAGTTGTGAAGTTGAAAAGTTTTTGTGTTGAGTACGGTGTTGTTACTAGTAACCATGTCGACAGCTGGAAAGCTGTTCTCTAACCAATAAAAGGTAAAACTTCTGTATCTGAAGAGGCGGCGTGATTGAGATTTTTAACAGACTAGTATTATGTTGTTTCTAGTAGGCGAGAGCCGAAACATCGACATGTGAACATCTGGTTTTTAAATCATGAGTCAATTCTCCCTAGTATGATACAGTTGTTAGCCGGTATTGGTAACAGTAGAACAGAGATTTGGAGGGCAAAACCTGCTCATGGGAAATGCTCACAGAGCGCTATCTACCAGTACACATAGTATTATGCTGTTTCTAGTACGCGCGAGCCGAAACATCAGCATGTGAAATGTGTAATCGTGGGTAACTCTAAGTGTGTAGAGTACTGTGTAGTAACTAGTAGCCATGCCAAAGCATGCATTGAAACTCTTCGTGATTTAAAAAGCTCAAAGCAAGATTGACGAGGCCGCAAGGCTATGTCTTTCTAAATTCGAACAAATCGAAAGATTGTTCAAAGTACAATTAAACTGATTGATCCTGTCAGTTGCCATATGCTTGTCTGAAAGACTAAGCCATGCATGTGCAAGCGAAGCTTGAAAAAGTGGAACCGCGAATGGCTCATTAAATCAGTTACTATCTATTAGTTGATTTGCAAGCTAAATGAATAACTGCGGTAACCCTGCAGCTAATGCATGCTGATTGTCCGACACTGTCGGAGACTTTTACAAGACTACACCGGGTGATTTGCTAAGTACAGACACATCCCGTGATGAGTCCTAGTAACTGAAAGATCCCAGATAGCTTCGGCTTGGGGACGGAACTTCCGAATTTCTGACCTATCAACCTATGATGGTAGTGTAACGGACTACCATGGTTGTGACGGGTAACGGGGAATCAGGGTTCGATTCCGGAGAGGGAGCCTTAGAAACGGCTACCACATCCAAGGAAGGCAGCAGGCACGCAAATTACCCACTCTCCGCACGAGGAGGTAGTGACTAGAAATAATGATATGAACCTTTATGGTTTGTAATCAGAATGGAATGGACTTAAAAGCTCCATTGATGAACGAGTAGAGGGCAAGTCTGGTGCCAGCAGCCGCGGTAATACCAGCCTCTACAAGCGTATGCAATAGTTGCTGCGTTTAAAAAGCTCATAGTTGGATCTGTTTGAGTAGAACGGCAACATGGTCTTCAGTTAAATCTGTTGACTCGTTCCGCTCATCCTTCGCATCGAAGAAATAGTTTGCACTTAAATGTGACGAACTGTGGAAACGGTGTTTTCACCCTGAGAAAATTAGAGTGTTCAAAGCATCCTTTGGGATCGAATAATAAAGCATGGAATAATGGAGAATGACCCGCTACTCGATTGATGCCGGTTGGCTGAGTGCGGTAATGATTGAAAGGAACAGACGGGGGCATTTGTATTGCTACGTTAGAGGTGAAATTCTTGGATCGTGGCAAGACAAACTACTGCGAAAGCATTTGCCAAGAATGTTTTCATTAATCAAGAACGAAAGTCAGAGTATTGAAGAGGATTAGATACCCTCGTAATTCTGACCATAAACTATACCAACCTACAATTTGTCAAAGTCGATCTTGACTTGGCAAGAGATTAACCGGGAAACCAAAGTTTATTGGTTCCGGGGGAAGTATGGTTGCAAAATCGAAACTTAAAGGAATTGACGGAAGGGCACCACCAGGAGTGGAGCCTGCGGCTTAATTTGACTCAACACGGGAAAACTCACCCGGTCCAGACATCTTAAGGATTGACAGATTGAATATCTTTCATGATTATATGGGCGGTGGTGCATGGCCGTTCTTAGTTAGTGGAGTGATCTGTCTGGTTAATTCCGATAACGAACGAGATCTTCTCCATCTAAATAATGAAATTCACTATATGTGAATTCAAACACTTCTTAGAGGAACTATGCGGAATTAAATACCGCAGATGAAGTGAGGCTATAACAGGTCTGTGATGCCCTTAGATGTTCTGGACTGCACGCGCGCTACACTGTGTACTTTTAGATTGAGTACTCAGCCCTTGGTCCGAAATGGACTGGGCAATCAGAGAAAAGTACAGCGCTTCAAGGGGATCGTCTGTTGTAACTTGCAGACGTGAACCAGGAATTCCTGGTACTTATGAGTCAACAACTCATAGGGATTACGTCCCTGCCCTTTGTACACACCGCCCGTCGCTACTACTGATTGGATAGTTAAGCAAGAATTGCAAATTCCTACTGTTGGGACTTCGGTCTCCGGCAACGGGATGAAGCGGATCGAGCTTAATTGTCTAGAGGAAGTAAAAGTCGTAACAAGGTTTCCGTAGGGGAACCTGCGGAAGGATCAGTGATTGATTCCTTCGGGCATGGCTGCTGGTAGAGGCCATGTCTGTAGTGCGCATGACGCTCTGTCGCTAGAGATTGCTTGGCAACCAATCTCGAATTATGTATCGAGCTCAAAAACTACTTGTGTGGATACATAGTTCAGCAGTCATGGCAAGGGACTGCTTAAAGGGAGACTAGTTAGCAAAAGCAGCCTAGCAGAACTGCAGCTATCTAGATCTCAGAAGCTGGGTTATAGAAGCCCAGCTATAGACTTGTGAATGAGAAAGGCCTAAAAAGGTCCACAAGTCGCGTGGTTAGAACCGACACGCAAAAATCCCAGCGAGTGACAGAGCGTTGCGCTGTTCAGTGGGAAAGAGTTGAGCTACTCGGGGCGCCCACTGAACTTGCTCCGAGCCAAAGGCTCGAAAAAACACAGCTTAGCCTCAGATCCTTTACATAGAAGGCTAGCTAAAATAAACTTACCTTGGACGAGGGTAAAGTTTAGTCAGTTCTTAGGGGAGAGTAATCCACAGCTTCTCGCCCTCTGAACATTCTCCCAGATATGTAGGTCTGGGAGAGTCTCCTCCTGTTCTTCGGAATCTGGAGGTAGACAAAGACAGTACGATACGATCTTGCATCGGGATGACTAACCGATAATGATCATAATCTGACAATTTTTCCGGCTTGAGGCACCGGAGTCAGATTAAAGACACATACTGAACTAAAGGCGTATGTGCAAAGCTTGTCGGAGTGTAGAGAGTCAAGCTGAGTTGACTCGTCACGTGGTGATGACAACAGCCATGTGCAAAACACTCACAACTTTATCGTCTATGTGGAAAAGGTTGCTAACAGCGCTCTCTATGAGAGGCCCTCGCATATAACTATACGAGGAAAAGGCGATAGAGTTGTTTGAATGTGGGGCAGGTTCATCGACAAGCTAAGTTGATCACATTCTTGTTGTGGCATCCTACTAGAATTGGTCACGGTCTGCACCAACTCTCCCCAAGTTGGCCAGACTTAAAACTAGAAATAAGGTTTGCAGCTATGTGAACCTAGAAACTGTAAAGGAGTTGAAAGAACTTAAAGGAATTGAAAGAGGCCTTGAGGTATATCCTCTTGGTAAAGACCCACAAAAGCTCACAAAAGTGGCTTCGAAGGGCAAAACTGGTTCATCCAAAACAATTGGAGAGCTTAAAGCAGAACCAATTCGAATGAAACACTATTGGTGAAAATTCATCATGAGAACGTCACAAGCTGATCACGCTCTATGATATGACTAGTATTATGTTGCTTCTAGTAGGCTAAGCGCAAGCCGAAACATCAACATGTGAAAGTCGTAGAATTTTGCAATCAAACTGTGGCTAGTACTGTGATGTTACTAGTAACCTGGTGTTCCGTCATATGGCCAAGAGAGCATTTGAAGGCGAAACTTCTGCATGGGAAAGCTGCATCATGATCAAAATTTTATATCGAGTATTATGTTGACGTTAGTAGGCCTTGGCCGAAAACGCAGCATGTGAAAGGTATAGATAAAAGTTATTGTTGCAGTCAGTACTGTGTAGTTACTAGTAGCTGGATTTAAGCTCAAAATGAGACACTGTTGGTGAAACTTCATCATGAGAATGTCACAAGCTGATCAAGCTCTATGATATGACTAGTATTATGTTGCTTCTAGTAGGCTAAGCGCAAGCCGAAACATCAACATGTGAAAGTCGTAGAATTTTGCGATCAAATTGTGGCTAGTACTGTGATGTTACTAGTAACCTTGTGTTACGTCATATGGCCAAGAGAGCATTTGAAGGCGAAACTTCTGCATGGGGAAGCTGCATCATGAACAAAAGTTTATATCGAGTATTATGTTGACATTAGTAGGCCCTGGCCGAAAGCGCAGCATGTGAAAGGTATAGATAAAAGTTATCGTTGCAGTCAGTACTGTGTAGTTACTAGTAGCTGGATTTAAGCTCGAAATGAGACACTGTTGGTGAAACTTCATCATGAGAACGTCACAAGCTGATCACGCTCCATGATATGACTAGTATTATGTTGCTTCTAGTAGGCTAAGCGCAAGCCGAAACATCAACATGTGAAAGTCGTAGAATTTTGCGATCAAATTGTGGCTAGTACTGTGATGTTACTAGTAACCTTGTGTTACGTCATATGGCCAAGAGAGCATTTGAAGGCGAAACTTCTGCATGGGGAAGCTGCATCATGAACAAAAGTTTATATCGAGTATTATGTTGACGTTAGTAGGCCCTGGCCGAAAGCGCAGCATGTGAAAGGTATAGATAAAAGTTAGCGTTGCAGTCAGTACTGTGTAGTTACTAGTAGCTGGATTTAAGCTCGAAATGAGACACTGTTGGTGAAACTTCATCATGAGAACGTCACAAGCTGATCACGCTCTATGATATGACTAGTATTATGTTGCTTCTAGTAGGCTAAGCGCAAGCCGAAACATCAACATGTGAAAGTCGTAGAATTTTGCAATCAAACTGTGGCTAGTACTGTGATGTTACTAGTAACCTTTTCTTACGTCATATGGCCAAGAGAGCATTTGAAGGCGAAACTTCTGCATGGGGAAGCTGCATCATGAACAAAAGTTTATATCGAGTATTATGTTGACGTTAGTAGGCCCTGGCCGAAAGCGCAGCATGTGAAAGGTATAGATAAAAGTTATCGTTGCAGTCAGTACTGTGTAGTTACTAGTAGCTGGATTTAAGCTCGAAGTGAGACACTGTTGGTGAAACTTCATCATGAGAACGTCACAAGCTGATCACGCTCTATGATATGACTAGTATTATGTTGCTTATAGTAGGCTAAGCGCAAGCCGAAACATCAACATGTGAAAGTCGTAGAATTTTGCGATCAAATTGTGGCTAGTACTGTGATGTTACTAGTAACCTTGTGTTACGTCATATGGCCAAGAGAGCATTTGAAGGCGAAACTTCTGCATGGGGAAGCTGCATCATGAACAAAAGTTTATATCGAGTATTATGTTGACGTTAGTAGGCCCTGGCCGAAAGCGCAGCATGTGAAAGGTATAGATAAAAGTTAGCGTTGCAGTCAGTACTGTGTAGTTACTAGTAGCTGGATTTAAGCTCGAAATGAGACACTGTTGGTGAAACTTCATCATGAGAACGTCACAAGCTGATCACGCTCTATGATATGACTAGTATTATGTTGCTTCTAGTAGGCTAAGCGCAAGCCGAAACATCAACATGTGAAAGTCGTAGAATTTTGCAATCAAACTGTGGCTAGTACTGTGATGTTACTAGTAACCTTTTCTTACGTCATATGGCCAAGAGAGCATTTGAAGGCGAAACTTCTGCATGGGGAAGCTGCATCATGAACAAAAGTTTATATCGAGTATTATGTTGACGTTAGTAGGCCCTGGCCGAAAGCGCAGCATGTGAAAGGTATAGATAAAAGTTATCGTTGCAGTCAGTACTGTGTAGTTACTAGTAGCTGGATTTAAGCTCGAAGTGAGACACTGTTGGTGAAACTTCATCATGAGAACGTCACAAGCTGATCACGCTCTATGATATGACTAGTATTATGTTGCTTATAGTAGGCTAAGCGCAAGCCGAAACATCAACATGTGAAAGTCGTAGAATTTTGCGATCAAACTGTGGCTAGTA
>NW_027452151.1:0-7000 GCF_964194025.1 Convolutriloba macropyga
TCTAGAATACGCGTGGGCGGAAACGAGGCCGCCAACCTGTTGCAACTCCTGTTGAGTTTTAACCTTTGCTGCGTTCCACATTCCGCACTCCGTCTCTGTGAAGCGCCGCTGCACTCCGTGTCGGCCGGGTCGGAAACCTGAGCCACTCCCACCGTTGCCCGCCTAATACAACTGCCTGCCTAATTAAAATAACAAAACTCCTTAGTGCGCATGAGTCCGCAGTACTCCGTGCTCCGTGGATATCGGCCGGCCCCGCAGTCAGCAGTCCGCACGATCCGCACGATCCGCACTCCGCACTCCGCAGACACCGGCCGGCTCCGCAGACACCGGCCGGCTCCGCAGACACCGGCCGGCCGCACTCCGCACTCCGCACTCCCGCCGCGCTCCGCAGACATCCGCCCGCCGCCCTCCGCATTCCGCCCTCCGCACTCCGCCCGCACTCAGCGGTCCGCGCTGCGAAGACATCCTCGCCCAGCTCGGAAACCTGATCAGCCACTCCCCCCCACCCTCCTCCACTTTTGCCGAAATACTCGTAGAAGTACATATAGATTTGTACGAGATGAAAGTTAAAAATGTAATGAAGAACATTCCACAGATTCTTAACCGTATTCCAACATTGTCGTGCATGTTGTGGGGACCCCGGACATTAATTTCCCGAGAACCATGGAAAGAATAGAAAACGCACGAGAAAGGCCGGAAAATCTGCAAATTAGTGGCGAAATCAGAGGAGGAACAGGAAAGTGAAATTCTGCGTGTGTCTTTGTGGATCTGTGTGTCCGAGAAGTACTCGTAATCCTGCATACCCGTACGAGGCGTACGCTGTCCATACCGCAAGTACTCGTCCGCGGCGTAGGCCGTCCGATCAGAACCCGTACTAGTACGAGTAAGAATACGAACCCCGACCCCCGACGCTCGACCCCCGACCCCCGACCCTCGACCCTCGATCCCGACCCCCGACCCTCGACCCCCGACCCTCGACCCCCGACCCCCGACCCCCGACCCCCGACCCCTGACCCTCGACCCTCGACCCTCGACCCTCGACCCTCGACCCTCGACCCCCGACCCTCGACCCCCGACCCCCGACCCCTGACCCCGAACCGCGTACCCGGACCCGTAACCCGCACGAAGTACGGCGTACCCCGAACTCTGAGTGACTCTCGACCCCTGCCCACGCACCTCGACGGCACCTTGATCGACCCTCGGCCCCGGCCCCATCCTGAACCCCGTACCCCGCACCTGACTAGTCAGACCTTGACCAAGACCCCGTCCTGGACCCCGACCCCGATCACGACCCTGACCCCGACCCTGGACCCGGATCCCACATCCCGACCCCGGTAGTAGTACCTGCATTCGTACTACCGGTACGGTTATCCGTCGAATAAGTGTTCCATCTTCGAACAAGGCCGCAAAATAACAGAGTTGGTTTAAATGGCGTAGCCATAATTACATCTAAGGATATTGCTCGAAATTAATTGTGTGTGAATTTGTGTGTCTGTGTGTTCGCGTTTGTGTCCGCAAACGTTGTATCAATACCCGTACCCGTACCCGATACCGGAATATCGATATCGGTCGATCTATAGGTAGTACGAGTGCGTAGGGGGTAAGTATCTACGCGTACGTAAGCAGGTATAAACTCCTGGTATAAGTAGGTAAATAGGTACTCGTACTTTACCCAGGCAGGTGCGTGCATGGGAAGTTGGAAGATGCGCGCGTAGGTACCTACCTACTATTGCCGTACGTAGGTACCCCAGGAAGTGCGCAGGTAGGTAAGGAGTGGGCAGGTAGGTGGTACCCACCAGAACCGCCCCTACGCACTCCTATGTGTTGACCGCGGTTGCTGTGGCGGCCATGCAGATCCGCGGTCGTGGCGTCTTCCTATAGAGTGGACCCACTCAATCACTTCTACCCGATTTCGTACGTAGTTCGTTCTTTTCGGGATCCCGACTTATCTTTGATAGGTCATAGGTAGGGCTGGGTTATCACGCTCCGGCCTCCGGGGCAGCCAGCGGGCCAGCTGGTAGTATTTATCGCATATGTTGACTGGCCCCGAGACTGGCCCGGAGCGTACAAACCTAGCCCTACCTATTAGAGATATTTCGGGATGCCAAAAAAAAACTACGTACGAAATTGGGTAGAATTGATTTAGTGGGTCCACTCTATTATAGGGAAAATGTTAGTTGCAACCGGTGGTTCCATAATTACCAGCGTCAGATTTGTGATTCGCACTATGTCTCCGATTAATAACGAATAGAAAGCTACTGCACGGCATGGTGCGTGACGCTATGCACGCTAAAGCACTCGCCTCGCAACCGGGGCGGAGGTGCGACGCAAGTTCGAACCCCGGCAGGGTCGGTGGGGCGGCATTGGGACGAGTTAGCGCATCCTTTTAGGGTTTTTAGGGTTTACAGGTTTAGGGGTTTTCGGGTTTAGTTCGTTTTACTTACGGCTTGTTGCAAATAAAGATGAAACAACTAGGTGCAAATAACATCACCCCTATTATAGTACTAGTGCTAGATTGTACCTTCACCCTTTTGTTGCTCCTGCTGTTTCTTCTCGTCTTCTCGTAATGTACGGAAAATTCCGTCCCAGTTCTACGATTTCGGTGCTATCCGTGCGACCAAAAAATGATAAGAGGAAAGTGCACATAATGCTTGGAATCTGCACGAATCTTGGGATACAAACATTATTATATATTATTATAATGGTCATACTACATTATTGGTACAGACTGGGGGAGGGGGAGGGGGGGAAGGGAGGCCCTCAGGTTTCCGACTGCGAGGGGTTTCCCCTCGCGGCTTGCGGTTCGCGGCTCTCGCCTCGCCTCGCCTCGCCTCGCCTCGCCTCGCCTCGCCTCGAAAAGTCGTCTAGGCCGGCCGTCACGGTTACGGTTGCGGCTGCCGTTGCGGTTACGGTTGCTCAGGTTGCGGTCGCGGTTCCGGTTATGTGCTACGATGCGTTTCCCGGAAATATATACTAGTACCTCACCCTTCCCCCTGCCCGGTCGGCCGGCAGGATCCTGACTGCCGGCCAGTGCCCAGTACCCATATCATGATGACTCGGACTATCCCCGGACTGTACACTGGCCGCATGTTTCTACGGGCAATTCCTGCGATTCTATCGTGTCCGTATATATTCCCTGCATATTCCATGGGTTCCTTACTTTCTATACCTTCCGTACACTTTCCCGTTTCCTTAACTACGTATCCCGTCTACTCGGCTCCGTATGTAAGGAGCAGTTCCGGGTTGATCCGGGTTGAGGTATTCTGTATTCATGACGTCTGCCCGGCCGGGCCGGCCGGGCGCAGAGCCCCTTAGCAGGATATCCCAGCATAATCTGAGTCCCAGGATATCCCGGCATATCCTCAGGATAGGAAAATCCGCTCAGGATTCAGCATATCCGGGGATATCCTCGGGTACGCCTGTGAAGGGCCGTGTCACCAGTCACCTGACCCTGACAGTGCCACTACATTCTCCTCTGCAAGTCATGCCATTGATCTGAATCGATACCGGTGTGTGGAATGTGCATTCATGCTTAGAGAACAATAAATGGTCAAGTGCCGATGGTCATTACACCTGGTGGTACTGTTCTGAGTGTTCACACCATAACTTTACTGTCCGGTGGGCTGTGGGGCTGAGCCGAAGAGGGAGGGACAACGCTAGGGGCAACATAGGCTTGGGGGCAATAGGTTGGGCCTAAACTCGGTCCGTTGCAGCGGGGTCCGAAAGGCGCGTGACCATGGCTGCTGGCGCGTGATCAGTGATCAGTTTACTGTGCTGTGGCGGAGAATGATGATCACTGATCACGCGCGGGTACGCCGCCGATGGCCCGCCGGCCGCTAGCTGCCAGGGCCGGCACAACTATCGATATTCAATACCTGATCCGAAGCGTTGGTGATATTTACGTCTATCCTCGTGGGTTTTGTAATACGCGGCGGGCAACAAGCGGTCGCGATCTGCACCGGCCGTCGGCCGACTGGTGCCTTCATACTGCAGCCGGCCGAGGATCAGGGATGACCGAGTTCAGGATACGGATACGTCCTGGGATATGCTGGCATATCCTTCTATCCCAGGATATCCTCAGGATATGCCCGTTGTATCCTGGGACATTAGGGGCTCTGGCCGGGCGGGGCCGGTGTAAACAAAAATCAAATCTATCGCGCGATCGATCGACCGGCCGGGCCAGACAGATCGTACACTAGGTACTCGTACGTACCACCGAACATGTGTATCGTAACTCGTAATAAGCTGAAGGTTGCAAATTGCAATGAACTATGCGCAGGTATCGATAGCACGAAAATAGGATGTTTCAGCCTTCAGGTATCTACTCGTACCTACGAGCAACTCGTACGAGTAGCAGGATTAGGTATCACTGTAAGTTTATTGGAAACATTTTGAGTACGAGTACTGCACGAGTACTCTAGGGCAGGCACCTAGTAGTATATGATTTTGTTTTTAACTGATTAGTTAGTAGGCCACTTCTTAGTAAATTTTTTCGTTGGCTCCACAAAAGGCCGAAATACTCGGGCTCCACAAAAGCCCCCTGCTCGCGCCTCGATCGACGGACTTTTTCAAAAGGGACTTCTTAATAAATTTTTAGTTCCTAGAGTATAAAACGTACAAATCCGTACGAGTACTCGTTCAGATGTCCCGAGCGATCGCCCGTGCCTGCTAGTACCAGCAGGGTACGAGGACGGACGATTCAGGATCGCCGAGTGCCCCACAGTCAGCGGCGAAGCAGCTGTCCGTGCCGCAGCCCGCGTTGGTCAGGCGGTCACTCTGCGTAGTGGCCGCCTGACCAACGCGGGCTGCGGCGCACGCGGGCGGCGGCGCACGCGCGTGACGGAACGGAACAGTCAGCGGTCCGACGGAGCCACTGATCGTTCCGTGCGGGACGATGTACTCGCAGGTTAAAGTACAGCGTCCCGGTCAGGAAGCGAGCAGGGGGCATTTGTGGAGCTCCACAAATCAAAACTATTTCAGCCGAAATAGTCTCCGATGCGGCTGATTTGTGGAGCTCCACAAATGCCCCCTGATTTAACGGCCACTAAAAATTTAGTAAGAAGTCCCATTTTTTAAAAATAAAATAATGGGAGTATTTCGGGCCCCACCTCCACAAAAGGCCGAAATACTCAAACGAAAAATTTACTAAGAAGTGGCCTTAATAAATAATAATAAGGGTATTATTACCACAGATAATAAGTTCATGTTAAAAATACACTGCTCCACAAAAGTTTGGACCCCCTAAGATCTTCCCATAATTTTGTCAAAGGCCAATGCATTGAGTTACGAGACCATCTTTGGCTCCCTTGGTTGCAGAACAATGCATTATGACTCTTTATGGCTTAGATGTCAAGGCAGTGGTAAGGTTGTGCATTACATGATGGGTGGGGGTGCCCATGGTCATGCAGTTCCATGTTGAGTTTACTTCGATTTTGCCTGAAACTAAAACTATTGTCACATTTCGAGACATGAGTGATCACTTCTTAGTTCCTTATAACATCGTAGCAAGGACAATGTGTCTCTTGTCATGCATAGCTTGGAACCATAAGGCCACACCATACAACACTAGGGCCTCATGAGTTGTTGGTGCTTTGCTGGTGATTTCGAGCGACCAAATTTTGGCCCCTTCTTGACACTATCTGGAATCCTTCCACCATGGATGAGACCCTCAAGCCATGCTATTCGTGCGGCAACCAACCCATGGGGATAGTGCATCGTGCACAAGGGTTGGTGGGGAGGGCCACTGCCCAGTGTGGTGAGGGGAGCCCTGACCAGTGGTGCCCCTCTAACCCTCTCACTGGAAAAATGCAAAAAAGGTTGGAAAGGGAGCAGGAAAGGGGCCCATGCCAAGGGTGGGGGAGGCCTTGAAAATGCTTGGTTTTGCACCTCATGTGAGTGGGATGGGAGTGCATGCCTCATCCTTAGGGAGGGGTCATTACAATGAGGCATTTGTGCCAAAGTATGGCGACTTGGCCCAGTTTCAGGCTGCACGAAAACTTCAAATGGCCATATCTTTTTACTGAGGAAACAAGGTACCCTTTTATGGTCTCAATCGATTTTGACCCGGGCTAAGCCCCAGCCCTTGGCCCGGGACGGCGAAAATTCTGCTCACGCTGGCCTTGACAGCGCTCCATTCTGAGCCCGTATGACGAAATTGGGTTTTTCACGGACAGGGCTGCCCATGAATTCGGGCGAGCTTCGGCCCCCCCCAATGGCCACATATGGACGCCATTTCCTCCTCAATGACGGATTGGACTTGCAATTTGATATTTTTCAGCGGTGCACTATTGTGACAGCTTGGCATCAATGACCAAGCTGCCACCGTATGGCCTACGGCTGCTCAGTGATATTTCTCGTACCGATTTCGTTGGCGATTTTCAACAGTGTCGTTGACCTTTAACTGATATTCCAGGGGCTCGAAAAGGCCACATGCCGTGGATTCTTCTCCAATACTATGAATGGTTAAGTTCTGTTTGCGGTGGTCTTTGAAACTACCGTGAATGGCAGCCAGGGAGTGCATAGATGACAGACAATTACCACATTTTGTGTGATAGGGGTTTACAGGGGGGTTATACGGACTTTTGTGGAGCAGTGTATATACGAAGTTCGGTACTGCTCCACGACTTTCATACATGCAATTACCAGGACCTCCTGCAATTACTGGTCCTTATTATTATCACTATACACATGTTGGCATTGCCTGTACACACTACACATGCACGGGGTTTTTATAAGACATCTCATTTTTAAACAAATTGTTCGACCGCGCTGCATCGTCGTACGGTTGTGGCACTGTACATACATCGATCGTACCGTACTCATAACGCATATGTCGCTACAGTACTAAGCTCATGCTAGCTCATCTGTACTGGTGTGACACCAGACACCAGTAGTCAGTACTGAATACACTGTACAGTCTTGTCGAGGGTACCCTACGAGTACTTGTGCAGTCGCCTGCAGGATCGGATTGACTAGATACTGCGGTTTGACATACGTAGGA
>NW_027452152.1:0-2500 GCF_964194025.1 Convolutriloba macropyga
CTTCTGACGCTACCAAATAATCAATCGAAAAACCACTCAACTCAAGAGATTAGACTTTTTTAGATGTTTTAAGCTCCGCACAGTATCTAGAAAACAAATTACCCGTAAGTGTCAACGAAGAAATTTGCCCTACGGTATGCACATACTCTGTGCCAGGATTGATCACACTGACCTAAATACCGGATCATAACTAGCTTTTGCAGACTTGGTCCCCTCATAAAAGGCGAAGTTATCCCTTCACCTCCATCTCTTTTTACATACTGTAATCGCATATCCCTGATAGCTGAAAGACGGGTTTCTACACCCTTAAACTAAAATTAGTTGCACGGGTTTTTCAATTTTTGATCTAAAGGGCGATTAGTTGCACTTCAAATGAAAAAACAATGAGAATTTTAATTTCTACACTGCTCCCTTCGACACTATCATTCACCTGAATGACTGCCAAAAACAGTTTCTCTTTGTTCAAAGATACCTTGTTTGGCTCAAGCAATCAGTTTTTCTATCAACACGTGTTTGCGTATCATGCACATCTTACAAAGTAAATATTACACGACAGCCACATATTACTCTTTTCCGCTCTGGTCTTTCATCCATCAAATAATTTTTGCGATCTATCGCTTAATACAAATGAACATCATTAGTACATTAAACATTTACTGCAGCACACATATCATTTCAAAGCAAGTGAATAGAAAACAAAGTTCCAATTTAAAAAATAATTACGCGAATAAAAAATTTGTTCATATTAAATTGATATAAAGTAACTTACAAACAAGAAGAGAAAAAACTCAACGCCACTTTTGGTACCTCACGACAACAATTTAGTTAGTTGAACCAATAAAAGTTTTATTCATTGTTTCTCCGGACTATCTCAACTAAAGGTTTCACAAAAAACATTATGCGATAACCATAAACTCAAAATATATCATGCTTTAACTTACCTATCTAGGTGACAACGTTAGGGCTTATGAAATTATTTGACATTTTTGTTCTGCGTTGTACTCAATTTTTATTAAAAACAAGTTGCTGTACATATTCACTTCTAATTATTCGTCGGATGAATCAGATTACAACAAAAAACATTATAACACTCCATTTCTGTTTTAAGATCAACCATACACAAGACAGCTCTTTGAAACTGTCTGTCGTTTTCTTTGGACCGTTGATTGAACAGAAGAACTCGTATGAAACGATACTATATTAGAGAAAACGGATTATTGATAAGCTCGTAATGTCAAGGATGCTCATCAATTCATCTTTACTCGACAACTCTTGACATCTTTCTTCCTCTGGTGTTTGAAAGGATGACCTCAAATCTCTTCACTGGACTGCCACCTCACATCTGGTTGAATTCTCCTCCAGTACCATCTCTGCATCCCTTTCAGCCTGCTCCATCTCCACTTCTGGCTCCCTTCCAGCCATCCTGTACTGTGCCGGACAATCTCTTCAAAACCGTCAACATTGTCACCCTCATACAATCTCATAGTTTGCTGAGCAAATTTTTTGCTTCTGTCGTCGACTCCACCCCTAAAATCAAATGGCAGGAACCACAGATTCGGAGTTTAAGATGCTTTCAACCTTCTGTTTCCAAAGAACGTCTGAGTTTCAAAGTACAATGCATGATATTTGGCGCTGACACCCGTTGAAAACTGTTATCACTCGGAATTCATTACTCCGTCCAAACATTGCTCTCCCTGACCTCTCCCATCTTGACTTTTCCACCTCAGCCTCCGTTCAAATTACACAAATCATTGTACTGTCCAGAGGACTGTTGGCCAATTTTCGCCCAATACTGTCCTCAATGGTGTTCAAGTTTCTAGAAAAAAAGCTCGGCTCCGCACTTGCCGCGGCTGCATCGAATTTTCAATTGTGGTGACAATTTACTTGTCTACCAAGTCATACCGTCGGTCTATTTTTCCGTCGTGAAACCATTCACCGACAATGTGAAGACGTGTCCCTTCTGCTAGATCAGGAGTACCTCCCTTCTTTAGGTTCTCGAATTTCCACAGGTGTTGTTTTGTATAACTTTCTCCAAATCTCACACTTAGCCGTATACTAAGTTTCGAAAATCGTTTACCCATCAACCTGTCCGTCTTTTCGCATTATTTCATTCCTGGTGGCGTCAACACCTGCACCGCATCAAGCTCAAACAACGATTTAAGCCTCTGGTTATTACCTGACAATTAAATTGATCGTTTGAACTGCATTCACTTCTTAGCAAAATTTTACTACGCGGAAGAATACTCATTGTCTCCAGCGCCCCCATCGGATCCCAACAATGATTTTCTTCCACGCAATGGACACGACTAAATCTCTAGTAAATCATTGTCTCTGGCTGCCGACGGACCAATTGACGCGAGAACTTTTCAAAATGAAAAAAGTCTGATATAGCCCTTTACGGCACAGTTGCTTCATAAGCTGTGCCCCATACTTCAAATGGCTCCTGTAAGTAAATGCCTTGAGCTCATTTTCAGACCTTGTGTTCTCCTCACTTGGAACA
>NW_027452152.1:7500-28115 GCF_964194025.1 Convolutriloba macropyga
AGTTACCTAATAACTCAATTATATTTCTCTAAAAAACAAATAAGACTTTTCAAAAAAAACTAACTGCAAGTCATTGAACTTCCTACTTCTTTGTTTCAAAGAGTGGTTGCAGACTAAGAAGAACCTCTTTGCTCTCAAAAGACAAGGTTGAAAAATCTTTAATGGAGTTAGAAAATTAATATTTAAGTGAATCACATTAGTTATAAGCTAAAAAATGCTTTTAATTTTAAAAATCTAGATCAAAAATTAGATGAGAGCTGTTGAGAGTGAATCCTGATTCTGTCCTATAAAAAACCAACGTTTAAGGCACATTCCAAAACACATATATGCTTAAAACAAATAGTGCCAATGTCACAAAACAGTAGAATGAAAACTAAAACCACCTCAAACATTTCACTTTTTTTAAACTAAAAAGCAATTGGGATCTGTCGTCAATGAGAAAATGTTGAGATTGAACATACGAACGCCCAGTAAACGCGGAACTTAAAAGTTCAATATTTTTTAAGATCAAACAAAACAGGGGTGGTAACTTGAGTATAAACTGGAATCCTTTTCTGATGTTAAAGAACTACTCTTAAGAAAAACATTCAAGCTTTTTAACAATGTGCTTAAAATTAACAATACAAAAAGAACGTCATGTGAAACCAAACCCAGATTTTTAAGTGCAATCATTTCTTTAAAACTATAAAAAAAATATAGAACATTAAATGAAAAATTAAACGTATTATTTCAAACAAACTTAAATTCAATATTAACTCAATGCATCGATCCATTATGAGACTATGTGATACGACAACAAAGAACAACAAAATTGGCAAAAAACTCAAATTTCCAAAAAAGGTGTTTAAACAAGCTGCCTGTAGATTGTTTCCAAAAGTAACAGCATTCACAATTAGAACACATATATAAACTTTGAAAAAATTAAAATTGAAACTCATATGCAAATTTTAACAACAGATCAAGAAAACAAACAGCAAAAACAGTTGAAATTTTTGCACGTGAAAAACGTCCACGTGAAACTAAAAATTTGTTCAAATTCTTGGTGCATTGCAAAAAAAAAATTTGAAAATTTTACACTACACAAGACAGTATTATCGCAGCGCTGAATAACATTGTGGTATCTTAATCCAGCTGGTAAATATTTCTAGTTTGATTAAAGTTCCCGCTTAAAATTAATCTTTGATTGATCTCAATTTTGATTAAAAACAACTAGGACAACAGCATCAAAAACAACCCATATTTTAGATATTAGACACTCAGGGAGAGCTAAATTGCAACTTCGCTATTGCCTTGCCTATATAAATACGCAACAGTTCCAAAAATTAGCAGAAAGTTCTAAAATAGATCCAAAAAGACCCTATAGATAAACAGTTTTAAGATATGTCAGCAAAAAATTGGCCAAAAACTTTCAATAGTTTTACCTAAACTGCATAGATTTAAAAAACCTTCCCTGTATTTGCCTATAAAATTTGCTTGAAAAAGTTCTATGGCAGTGCTATGGAAAATTAACAACAGTTTTAGCTAAAAAATAACTGACTTGCTGCCGGTTTTTATAAAAGGAAGGAAAATTATCCAGAAAATCAGCCAAAAAAATTTACGAAACAATTGAACCAAGATATTTAACAACCTTGTCTTATCGCTAGCAAAACATAAGGAATTATTTTCATTGAGCACATTTTAATTTAATTTTGAAAAAAATTAAAAAAAAAATAATTTTTTTTTGAAAGTGGCCAAAAACAGTAAAAATGGGCCGATAAGCACTAAAATTTTGAATTACATTAACTCCTCGATAAGGACGATATACGATATTTCTCAAACGTTTTTTTTAATAAGACACTCTACACTCGGCAATTTTTTTATCATATCACTCTGACAATTTTCTACGATAATTATATCACGGTCGAAATCGACTGAACAAAGAACAAACCCAATTGAGCATATAGCCCCACACTAATTCGGAACCAAACGCTAAAGTTAACACCTCTAATCAAATCAATATAATGTTAAATTGAAAAGTTAGTTAAATTTCACAATTCTTTTGTGATGGGTTAGTTAAGTCTGAAGACAAAAGTAATTTAGTTCAAATTCCCAGCCTAACAGATTCAGGTTAACTTTAATTTGATAATCTTGAATTTTCGCATTCAAAGCGCTCGTCTCGTCTTTTGAAGTCAAGATAATTTAATGGATTTAAGGCAATCTTTTATAAATATGCTGCAATCAGAAATAAATTACTTGTTTACCTAAAGTATTGGGTTATGAAAGTTGTTCTTCAAATTTGGCGACATCTTGATGCGAACAGGTGGAGTTTAATTTAATCCCTGTTCCGATAACTTTTAACCAATAATAGTTTAATCACGTGTACTTTAGGTTAGCTAAAATTTCTTCAGCCCAATTATTGTCCCAACAAAATAGCAAAAAATTTAAATTATTTTAAGAATTTATCTCTTTCTCTGAATTATAGGTACCACAGTGAAATGAAACTTGAAGCCTCTTTGACAGATCTTGATAAAATTCCTGGTGAGAAAACGTCAAGGGATTGACCGAATGTGTACTTTTTTTAAAGAAATTAATGGTATCCATTTTTTTACTAGGATGGTAATCCCTATAGCCCCTAGTACAACAATATACCCCCCCCCCCCCTACACAATCAAGAAACACGTGTTCCTTAATATTAAAAAATAGTGATAAAATACCCAGTGGGCTTGAGGAGGGGCAAGTAATATGCATCCACTAAGTTGATGGGGGTGGAGGGGGGGGGGGGTCGCTACAAAAAGACCCACATATCGTTGTCTTGACAAGATAATTCAACTTTTGTTTCACTGCGTGTAATAGACGACAATGGACACTAAAGTAACTTCAGAGCCCTTTCGAATCAAAACTGTCGAAAGAATTTACCAGAGCACGGTAGAGCAAAGGCGAAAGTGGGTTGAAGATGTTAATTTCAACATGTTCTATCTCAGATCGGACCAGGTATGTCTGTTTACACACTTAACATCTCAGTTTTTATGTGATTATATCATTGTTTCAGTACAGAACGGGGGATGGGATATTAGGAGAAAACTCGATTAGGTGAACGGAAATTTTTATAACTATTAGGCGAATATCCTGAAGTAAAGTTTTGCGGAACTTAGTTGAATATCAATTAGAAAACTTACTAGAATACTTACAAAAAAGGTACTTCGGTAATCACATGCTATAAATTGCTGTATAATGCAAGCTATTGTCAAGTGACCGTAACTGTCCTTTTTACAAAATAGTTGAAGTAACAGCAGAATATATCTTTCAGCAGAAAATTTTTTGCATCTCTTTACCTCTTGGTGCCATTGATTTTGATTTTAAGTAACGGCGAAAGAATTATGATCGTTTAACATCACTTATCAATGGCTTCAATTTATATAGTTTATAGCTACCGGTTGCACGGAATACTAGAGGAGCTGCAGTTAAACTACATCGTGAAAATGTTCAAACTTCAGAACCCTGTTCCGTTTTGCTTGATTATGTCAGCTGTTTTTCTATGAGGACGATACTTATATTCAGTTGGCTACATTCTATTACCAAATGGGTTTTGTAGTAAAGGTTTTGTTTGTTTTCACTGGCTTTTGCGTAGTTTAAAAAAATAGTTCAGAAATATTGCCTAATCGCTAGAGAACTTACTTTGCATAATTGAGTTTTTGCTTATTATCATACGCGCCATGTTTCAATGGGATTAAAAATGGATTCGCACGAAGAACAAATATAGAAATTGTTTTCATTGTTTTCATGTCTGCCTTCAAAGATGTAGTTTTTATTGATCACGGTACCTTAAAAGAGATGACTACTGATTAAAATAGACTACTGATTAAAATGGAATATCTCCTTATAACATGTACAAAAACTATATAATTAATTAAATATATACAATCAGAAGGAAAAAAGAGATCTAAGTTTGCATCTGAAATGGGATTTGTCATGTCTGCTGTGAATTGTATAAAAATAATTTTTTAAAACAAAAAGTCCCTGGAGACAAATACCACCTTTTGATGTTGAGTGAAACGATCATAACAGATTATTTAGGAATAAATGAAATATACATGAAATAAGCACAAACCAATAGACGAAATAAGCAAGAGTTTCATAGCTGTTATGAATCCTCATTTTCAAAATGTGTTAGAAATAAAAAGAAAATTCAATTTCATGATATTGAAAGTTCAAATTGTGTTTAATTGACATTAGTTCCTCTTTTGCAAGAAATTCTATAGTTGATTCTGATCTTTTCGACACGGGTAACAAAAGATCCGAAATGATAAACTTTTGGTCATAATTGTTGAGCTTTTTTTTTCCAAATTCGACTCCTAAATCAACAAATAAAAACAATGAGGGCGTATATTTTCCAATAAAACTGGATTGGGTTCATTATTGCTCAGTTCAACAGTAATATTTATCCTTTTAGTGATACGACTTCAACTCATTTAAAGCTATTGGTAAATTTAATAGTTTTTTAAAATTTTAAATATACACGCTACAAAAGCCTTTGGAGAACGTGCAACTGTCCGGGGACACAGTTGGTTTTCACACCCGTTATTAATGGATCCCGGGTCGAGGTTTTGGCATAAAAATAATGTAAGCTTTGCGGTGAATAGCGGTGAAAAAATATTGTTCACAGCAAAGTGCCCGCACTTTTAGCGGCCAATGCGGTGAAAGCGTTGACTTTTTGTAAGATTTGCAGTGAAACTAGCTGTGATTTTTTGTAAGTATATTGCTATTGCTTGTGGTAAAATTTTTGTCAGCGCTTTCAACGCATTCACCGCTATTCCTACAACTTCTATGCAATAATTTCTGCGGAGAAGATATTTGGTAATTTTGTTGGTGAAGTTTAGTAAGATTTGAGATTTTTAGTGGTGATTTTTTTCACCGAATTTACCGAGTTCGACGTTAAAAATTGCAATTCTTACATCTTTCCACAAAATTCACTGCAATTCTTACATTTTTGGCGTTCACACCTGGATGCGTTATTGTTTGTTGAAAATTACGCTGTAAATTTGAGAATACATAAATGATTTTGCGCATGGTTCAGGGCACTTAAGTTTTGGAACAACAACACAGTAAAGGAATTTATATAAACCTTCAAAGAAAATCACTCCTCTTTATCTCAAAAGTTTCTGTCTACTTGCGCCTTTCTGATTTGCAAATTCGAGTGCAAATTGACATTTTTTTTGAAAAAATTCTGAATTTGTTTAGCAGAGTTTGCTTTAATGTGCAACGATTTGAATTGTGTGGTTTTTTTCAGTTGTTTTTCGCATGTAAGCGTATTTTGGGCTTTGGGGCATAATTTTTTCGCATGTAAGCGCAAATTCCGAGGGCGCAAAATTCATCAAATTATAGCGCTATAAATCTTCCTCAACAGATTTGGTGTCTGTCTAAAATAAAAATATCTTTTTAATGAAATAATTTATTTTTGGACATAATTAGGCTACTCAATTTCATAGATTCTCCTAGGGTTTTCAAATTTACAGATTTTCCAGGTACAAATTGACCTCTTCTCTGACTCTGGAACTGGTGCAATGAGTTGTGACCAGTGGGCTGAGTTGATGTTAGGCGACGAGGCATATGCTGGATCAGCTTCCTATTTCAAACTGGAAAAAGCTGTCAAAGATGTATTTGGGATGCCATACTTCCTACCCGCTCATCAGGGCAAGTGAGGTTAAAAACTACTTCAAAAGTTACAAACACTCTCTCAGAAAGACATCCCTGGGTCAAGGTGTCAAGGCTAAAGATCGCGATCAACGCTAAATTGCGGCGAATGCGACGAATGGTTAAAAGAATTGCTGTTTTTAGCAATGATTGCGTAAAAAAGCATTGAATATAAAATTTGCAATGCTAAAATTTACACATCTTATGTCAAGTCACCAGTAAAAATCTGTAATTTGTTTCTGTGTATAATTGAAAAATTTTATTTTTTAGCGGTGACATCTTGAATTTGACCAAATATTTTTGGTAGCAGTGAACTATTTTTCTCACCAATCAGGCGGTGAAAATTAACATATCACCGCTAAAAATTGCTAGCCTTACGAAACATCACCACTAAAAACGAAATTTTTTCACTAAAAACGGCAAATTGTCGTCTGTTGACAACAAAATTCATTTTGGAGTTTTTGCCTAATGCCTGCAAAAATGTGTTCACCTAATCTCGTACGCCCTGTTCAGACGTTTAGTTAATTTCTTAGTGGCTAACTCTAGAAAACGCAATTTGGACACTCAACTTGAAAACGCCAAACCTTGTTGATCGATTTTAGCAGAAATAGAGCATTTTTCAGCAAGTTTGAAAATCTAAAAGGGCAAGCCAATTAAATAAAAACTGAAATTCTATCTGGTAATTTTTTTCACTTTGGTTTATCTGTTATCATATGTATATGTAAAGAAAAAACATCTGATATAATGTCAAAATTTCAAATCAAAACTATTACGAACATTTATCGGAGCACGGAAGAGGAAATGTTGAAAATGTTACAAGGCATTAAAGTTCTTTTCATTGACTTCTTTCCAAAATTTTAAGCGGCTTTGGTTCTCTTCATCACCAAAAAAATCTAATTAGTTCAAGTATTTGGTAAAATTTTTTATAAAATTTTTTGGTTTGAATTCTTCAGATGGGCATCTTTAGTAGGAACGAAGTAGAAAGAAATGTAATTTGACACAAAACTAAATGATTTAAAACACAGAATCAAACCATTGAATCTAATTTGAAATCGAAGGTCGGAGGAAATTTTTTTTTTCAAGCAACAGTTGTTTGAGGTGTTAACGCCAAAGATCACTAAAATGTGTAAACTTGCGTTGAATGTGGTGAATTAATAAAAGAAAGGCGGTTTTTAGCGCCTAATTTGGAAAAAAGCGGTGAAAAGTAAACCCTCACTGCTAACAAGCACCTCTATTACGTCAATTTGCTGATAAATAATTACCACAAATATTTTTGGGTTGAACTTTTGAAAATTATGTGGTTAATGATTAAAAAAATTGCTGTTTTTAGCAATGATTGCGTTAAAAGCTTTGAAAATAAAATTTTGCAATGCTAAAAATTACACATCTTTTGTCAAGTCACCAGTAAAAATTTGTATATTATTTTCTTACGTCAAGCAACCATTAAAAATCTGTGATTTAATTTCTGTGTATAATTGAAAAATTTTAACTTTTAGTGGTGATATCTTTAATTTGACCAACTAAATTTGACACAAAACTAAATGATTTAAAACACAGACTCAAACCAATGAATCTAATTTGCAGTCAAAGTTAGGATATAAAGTTTTTTTCATGCAGCAGTTGTTCGAGGTGTTAACGCCAATGATAACTGAAAGGTGTAAACTTGCGTTGAATGAGGTGAATTAATATAAGAAAGGCGGTTTTTAGCGCTGAATTCGGAAAAAAAGCGGTGAAAAGTAAACCCTCACGGCTAACAATCACCTCTATTACGTCAATTTGCTGGTAAATAATTAGCACAAATCTTTCTGTGTTGAATTTTTGTAAATTATGCGGTATTAGTAGTGAAATTTTTTTTTGACCGCTCCCTATTGGGATCGGTGAAAAATTTCTTAAAGCCACTTAAACGATGAAATCAAAAACAAAGATTGGCTGAACTTCAGGCGGCCAGTGGTTTGAACCCAATTATGTAAGTTTCTTTAGATAAGAATTCCTATTAATGCGGCGCAATTAGATGGTTAATAAAACAATAATTTGCTGCTAAAAATTGCAAATTCAATTCACTGTTTTCACTGCATTCGTTGTTTAGAGATTCTGGCGCTTTGTGGATGATTTTTTGTCTCCACTATGCGCCGCAATTCTTAGATAATTTCTTTCGGCTTTTAGAGCTTCCCGGAGTCCAGTCCCAGAGTAAACCAGTACTGAATCATGATATTTCAATTCTGTTTTTTTAACACTTGCCATATTATGATCATGTCACTTTTTACCCTGCGCAGACAAAAAATCAATTTGCTTCTATGAATATACTCTGACCAGTCAAAAATCTCATTCTTAGTTTCTTCTGAGCAGACTAATATTGCAGTCTCGAAAAATTCTGTGCAGCACAATTTGCAGTCTGTGAATATCATGAAAAATTGATAAAAAAGCGCTTTTAAAAAAAATTTAACTGACAACAATGAATTGATTTTGATGTGATTTAAATTAACAAGCTTTCATTAATTACTAAAATAAACTCATTAAATGGTCTGTTCTCTACTTTGTCTTCTCATCTTTGACATCTCATCTTTGTCATCTCGCGGCCGCGAGTTGTTCTCTACTTTGTTCTCTTTAGTTCTCTAGTTCTCTCCGAACATACAGGTGAAGTGCCATTTCACACCAGCTGACCATTTGAGGATGTTGAATGGAGGAGTCATCAGCACCACTTTATGATAGTTTTTCCGACATCATTTTAAAAATTAAAACGCTAAACATCTAAACACTTAAAATGGTCTCAATTTAAAAATCAAAATTTTAAGCTGTGATCAACCTGGAGTATAGTCGCAGAGTAAAAATATACTGAACCAGTATATCCCGAGAAATCTCAATACGCAACGTGTATTAAACGTGTATTATACATGTATTATACATGAACTATGCGTGTATTAAACGTGCATTTGCTGGTAATTTGTCTTTCCAGTACAAAAGTTCCTTTGCAAAGGCACGTAACGGCAAAAAAGGCAGTTTTTGTGATATCATGTGAGATTTTCGAAATTTTCAAAAATAGTATGATTTTGGTATGAACAGTATGTTTAATCGCAAAAAAACTTCATATGGTATGATTCAGTAATGCGTATTGAGATTTGTTCTTGGGATATACTAGTTCAGTACATTTTTACTCTGCGACTATACTCCGGGTTAATGCTGTAAACTGACCGTTAACATTGCTTTTACTGATTTTAGATAATTCGATTCACAAGATGGTATTGAGATTAAATTTGTTATCTAATTCAATCTAGTTGCGTGATCGATCATAGTAAGTAATTAAACATAAATCATCATTTCGCATCATTGTTCCAATATTTTACAGGCCGTGGTGCAGAAAACGTCCTATTTGCCACTATTCTTCAAAAAGACGATTTGGTTATTAACAATGTCCATTTCGACACCACCAAAGCTCACATTGAGTATCGCGATGCAATCGCCAAAAATTGCGTCATTGCCGAGTCCAAAGTTGATGATGTTTATCATCCGTTTAAAGGCAATATGGATATTGAAGAACTCGAACGAATTATAAAAGAGAACGATAATGTCAAATTGATCATTCTGACAATTACTTGTAACAACGTTGGAGGACAGCCGGTATCTATCACCAATATGAGAGATGTTCATAAAATTGCCCAAAGATATAACATACCAGGAATCAGTTTCCCTTTTTCTATTTATCGCAAATTGAAATTTTCATTCTATTTATCGCAATTGAAACCTTTTCCAGTCTAAAATATTGGATCTTTTCCGTTTCTGAACCCTCCCCCCGGGTCGAGGTGTCACTGCTAAAATTGCTAAAAGATGTAAGATTCGCGGTGAATTTGAGTAAAAGTGTTAAGATTTGCGTTCAATGCGATGAATGCGGTGAAAAAAAACTTTTAAGCGGTGAATTTTTTTTCAGCGCTTAAGCGGTGAAAAACATTTTTTCACCGCTACAAGCAGGATGCGGTGAAAAAAATTTTTTCACCGCTACCAGCAGAATGTGGTGAAAAAAATTTTCACGGCTACCAGCAGAATGCAGTGAAAAAAAAATTCACCGCTAAAATCGCAAATCTTACAAATATTCACCCCTCTAATTTCAACGCTTATCTTATATTCACAGGAAATATCATTGACGTAAGTGACAGATGACGCAGTGGATTACAAGATTGGTGACACGCATGAGGAAGAGGTTCGAACACTTGTACGTCAGTTTATTTTTTGTAAAAATTCCGGTGAATGCGGTGAAAAAAATTTTTCAACTCAAAATTCAACGCAATTCTTACAAAAATTCACCGCTTTCAGTGCATTCAACGCTAAAAGATGCGGGCGCTTTGCGGTGAAAAAAATTTTTTTTCACCGCTATTCACCGCTAATCTTACATTATTTTTTGTCAAAAATAGCCCCAGTACGTTTTGTTCCCCCCAATTACCCAATTACAGAGCTCGTATCATTGCATAGTAAATCATTATGTAGAATATTGCACGTGCCTCGGGGGGTTGCAAATAATATGGACCCACTAGGCTGGGGCGGGGCACAAACGGAAAATGTCCAAAAAATTAAAATTCACAATTGTGGATTCTGTTTACGTGATTCTGAACAGCATTAGCCCACAGCGGCTCCACACATTTCAGAGTGTTTCTTAAGAGCAGTTTTCCTTTTTTGGTGAATGTCATTTTTCGCGTATGAAGCGCTCAGGTTGCATGATTATTGCAGCCAAGACTGGTTTGATTGCTACCCTGGAAACTTTGGGCCGAAAAATTAAAGAAACGTTTTATATTTTCTTTATAGGTAAAAAAAAGCCGATCAGCAAAACAAGCTCAAATTTACATAACTAAGTAGTTTATTGGGAATATCCCATTTTACGTAGCAAAAAATATATAAAGAAAAATTTATACATTAACAGGAGGGAATAACTTTTTCAACGAAAAAAAGATAATTTGTATAATCATTTCGAAAAATATCTAATCTAGTTATTTAATTTTCACGAAAATGCTCCAATTAGCGGCGACAGGTTTGTAAACATCAAATTTTTAATGATTTTTTATGAATGAAGTCAAAGGCATAATTTTTTCAGAGCCATAATCTAACCCGGGATGCCAGAGGGTAGTTTTAAAGCTAGATAAGTGTTGGCATTTTTGGTAATTTGTCCTCTCAATTGAAAAAAAAAACTGTGAGGATTTTTTTTGCAAATAGTCAGCAATAAGAAGTACGACAATTGCTCTCTAATTTGTCTTTTATTAACAGATCGAAGAATATAGAAAATTTATTAGCGGACAGTGAGTTGAATTGGACAAAAAAGACTGATGAATATGAGTTACAAAGTTTTTGACACAAACTTTTTCATCGCAAATTGTGATTTTGAATCATGTTGTCGGATAGTCTCTAATTTTTTAATAAAATGGAACAATTTTTTATCTTATTGTCGCTGTTGTACAAAATTGCTTACATCTGTAATCGTAAAACGTGGTTGATCAAGAAAACTACTGAAATCTAAGAATAAAATTATTATAAAAGCGTACTTTTCTCGGCTTCGGACCATTGCGTCCAGCAATTTTCTTTCACTGTTGTTTTCTTCCCAGTTTAATTTTTTTGCCACTTAAAGACCATTTAATCTAATTTATTGCATAAATTGTCTTCTCAAACCTAATCCTCAGTGACTTATTAAAATTATGCTTTGATAAACTATTAGGAAGTGTGTTTTTTTAGCATCTTTAGTTTTTTAACTAACATTTGTTTGAGTTTACATTTATAAAATAATGCAAGCATTACCTTTTTTTCTTTTATTTAATCGTATAAGAGAGCAAGTAATTTTTTATTTTAATGCCTGTGGAACATATCTCTATTATTTCAATGTTATTATCATTTTAAAGTTTTATCAGTTTTGAATTAGACAGAACAAACGAATCTGTTAGCTCATATTTTAGAAAACAATATTTGCCATGTTTGCCTGAACTATGAACAGTGAGCTAAAACAAAGTTTTTTCATAGATTCAATTTAATTTTGTCCATAGAATTTACTGGACAATTATCGTCATTGGCTTCTTGTGGATAATAACTTTTTTTATCACTACGACGAAAAGGACAATATTCCTCTCAATTTGAACCAGAAATATTTATTGCATTCTCTGTGTTTTGAGTGTCGAAAAATATTTAAATATACTTCTTTAAACAAGGGTTGAGTAACAGCTTTATTTGACGGATAATACCAACAGAAATATTTTAAGACTTCTGAAAAAAGTCCAGATGCATCATACACGCTTTTGATAATTCTGGTACTTCAAAAATTGTTGAAGATCTGTCCAGTAAAAAGGGAAGTTTTCGTATTTGCAGTTTGCTACGATGCAGCCCGATACGCAGAAAACGCGTACTTCATCAAAATGCGAGAACCAGAATTTAAAGATCACTCGATTCAAGAAATATTGCATGAAATGTTCAGCTACTGTGACATGATGACAGTAAGTTGCAAAAAAGACGCACTCTCGAACTCGGGAGGCTTTTTGGCTTTTCGCAGTGAAGATTTATACGAACGGGCAAAAGTGTATGAGTCATTCTTTGAAGGGCTGCACAGTTATGGAGGACTTTCTGGGCGAGATATGGGAGCAATGTCTGTCGGAATTTACGAATCGCTGGATTTCGACTATTTGCGATCCAGAATCCGCCAGCTTGAAAAGTTCGGCGATAAATTGGAACAAAATGGTATTCCGTTTGTTAAGCCTATAGGAGGCAACGCTATTTATGTAAACGCGGGTAAATTTTTACCCAATATTCCTGTTGAAGAATTTCCAGGTCAAACCCTGGCAGTTGAGTTGTACATTCGAGCAGGGGTTCGGGGTGCTGAATTTGGGACCTTGCCCAATGGTCGGGACCCAAAAACGGGTTTGAACATTTATGGCGCTGCACAATATTTACGATTAACAGTTCCGAGAAGAACTTTCACCGACAATCATTTGAATGCGGTGGCTGAATCGCTTATAGAACTTTACAAGGATCGTGAAAGTGTAAAGAGGGGCTTGGAAATTACATATGAGGCTCCGTTTATGAGATACTTCACAGTTAGACTGAAACGAGTCGAAGGAAGTGATGAGTAATAAATACTAGCCAACAGCCAAGAGATTTGTTAAAAACATTGCGTAAACAATTTTGGGTGAGATTTTTACAATTTTTACATCATTCGATCATATTTCGAAATACATAAACTATGAATCAAGATTTTTGTATGAACATCTCTAAAGTTTGATTTAAAAATAAAATAACTTTACAGTTAAATTGCATCGTATCTTTTTTCCTGAAATGAAAATTGAGTGGTCAATGCTTCTAAATTTGGTTAAAACCAGCTGAAAAGGAAAGTATAAAAATTTCGGATACAATTTGTATTATAGCATTTAATTTAGAAAATCAGAAATCAATTCTCTATTGTCTCAGAAGATAAAGTTTTCTTGGAAACAAACTCTCTAAAAGATTGTTTAAATATGTCAAAAAGTTCAAAATTTTAGCTAGAACACAAAACGGCTCTCAAACAAGTGAAAGTATGTATCACAAAAATTTTGATAAAGTTTGAGCAATTGCTATTTAAGCAACAAAAGTTGTGAGTTACAAGAAAAAAGATTAAAATGTGTTATAGAACTTGTTCGATTGAAATCAACAAAATGGTCAGGCGAATAGCTACAATAACTTTCTTCTCGAAAAAAATCGAAGGTCAATTACCTGGGTCGGGCTGTCAACACCATTCAACGGAAAATCATGTAAGATAATTGAATATGGAAAATTTTGTAAGATAAGCGGTGAATGCGGTGAAATCACATAAATCAGGCGGTGAATGGGATGAAAAAAACTTTATCGCTTGGTAGTGGTGAAATAACTTAAACTCACCGCTTTGAAAAATTGTCCGAATTATGTGAGATAAACGGTGAATGCGGTGAAATTAGTGATTAGTGGTGAGAGGTTCCAATCCGTGTAAAGCCGTTAATTTGTAGTAAGCGGTGAAATGAGGTGAACTTTCGTAAGTTCACCTCTTACTCTAGCGGCGAAATTACATAATTTCTCCGCATTTCAACAAAAAATATTTACAAATATGGCGGTGAAAAGAAATGAATGTTCACCGCATATCTCACATATTTTTCCAGTTTTTCCTCGACCCGGATACTTATCATTGGGAAAAACTTCGATAATTTGAACTTTTTTTGTGTGTAATTTTTTAGTTTTACATTTCAACGAGTAATCTAAAAACTGTTCCGCAAAAAATCTTCTGAAAAGTGAGGTTTTTTCAGAGACAAGTTGTCATAAATCATTCATTGATCACAAATATATAGCTTTATTTGAATTCTTTTTTTGTTTTTACGTCAAACAAAGCCGGACAACTTTTAAAACTCAATGACCAATAGTTCAAATCAGAAAAATGTCAAACGCAATTGAATTAACGAAAATACTGTTGAACAAAGTATATCCGAAGTTAAAGTTGCAGCAGCGATAGAAGCAGAGAAAAAAGCATCAAACAACTTAATGTTTTGCTTCATTTTGCATAATAAAATGCATTTAAAACTGTGGCAGGAAATGAGAATTATTTATGTTGCAATTATTATTAATCGAATAATTTTGAGGAACATTTCGTTCATTTATTTGCAGAAAAAGGAATTACATTGAATGAAATCTTTTTTTCAATAACTTAAATCATGGACCTAGAAACACAAATAACAAGTCAAAAGTTCACATTTCGGTTGAAAAATTTCTTTGGGCTCTTTTTGCTGTTTTTCTATCAAGTCACTAAAGTTATTTCTTCCATAGTTCCAAACTTTGCGAATGACTCAGCAATCCGATTCAGAAAAGAAATTTTTTTTCTGTTACAATAACGCCATGATTACTGTTGAGATTGCATTTAGATAACTATACAAATCATTTGAATTAGACACAACACTAAACGACATTAACACAAACTTTTTGACACTTTTTGGAACACTCAAACGTTCCCCCAGACACATTAGATGGTTCTGCCTCCTTCAAAAAACAATTCATATTCAAATTGATTATAATCTTTGGACACATTATCGTATGTTCCTACCCCAGACGAGACAGTAGGTTTATCTTGCAAGTTTTTGTCAGAATTTAGCAAAAAATGTTTATCTTGCAAAAATCTGGCAGAAAAAATGGTTTTCTTGCAAGACTTACAGGAAAAAATTCCCATCGGCAAAAAATGCAATATATGTTTTTGAAAAGAGGAATGATTCTCGTGACAATTTCTTCGTATTCGTGCAATGCCATCTTTTCATTAAAAAAAACAAAAACAAAAATACTTTACCGTTAATTTTCATCAAAAAACCATCCTGTTCAGTTTGAAAAATATACTCTGTAGCTCAAAACCACTCTTACATTGCATACTACCAATAGTATGTAGATTGCATAAAGAATGCTCTGGGTATTGTTCTTAAAAAAGTAGGCTGGTCAGTTGGAAATATCAACTTTATCATTATTTTAATTTCAAAAGCAGAAAAAATTTACCGCGTCAATGAATTCTTTGAGGGGAATTAGACTGAAATCCCAAACTACCAACAACTTAAAAGTTTGTATATTTTGTTAATAAGTATTGCAAAAAGACAAGAATGTTGCGCTGATTTTATTTCAGTCAATGGAACGATAGCTTGACAAAATGTTATTTGGACGTAAAAAGTGAGATTTTGTTATGAGCACTCACGAAACATACCGATGCTTTCTTACATTTAATAAACGACGAAACCGAATCTCGCTTGCGATAAAAAAAACGACGATCCCGAATCTGTCTTACGTCTAAAAACGACGATACCGATTCTTTCTTACGTTTAATAACGAACAAAAACGACGATGCCGACGTAAGGGCTTTCGTCGTTTTTGGCTAGAAACAAAACGATGATACCGACGGTTTTTTACGTTTTCTAGCCGAAGATTTCTCAACTAGGGTTCAGAAAACTCACAATATGTAAGTTTTGACACCCAGAGATTAATTGGACTGTGAGAGTCACCTAACAACATCAACTTATTCGATATAACTGGCGCGCAAATTGCAAATCCTAAAACTTTTTATCACTTTTTACAAAGAATTTTAAAAAATTTAGACAATTGCAGTAACAACTATCACAAATCTATTGCCAGAAAATAGCCTCATATTAGTGGACCAAACGCTTTTTTTAATTTCCTTGAGGTGCGGAAAAATTAAAGCAATGGGCATTATTTTGAATTCATCGGAAAATTAAGGGAAAAAACAAAAAAAAAACAAATAAGCTAGGTCAAATGGGAATGATTACAAACTTCATGGCTTCAACCGCGCATTTTTGCAAACAATTTTCTGATCGGTTCCTGAAATGGTTTAACAACGATTATCAAGATCACCGAATTGATACTGCTGAATAAATACGATATTTGGAGCAGGGTGAATTGGGTCAAATAGAACTGTTTGTAGGGTTTGAAATCCTCCTCGTCAGATGTAGGGTTAGGTCGCCTGGGTTCTCCAGAAATAGCTGCGAACCCTCTGAAAACGATAATCGGACTCCACAATAACATCCAAGATATGCTAAGAAGAAGAAAAGCTCGAGTAAGAGTGACGTCACGAACGTTGGTTGAATTTTGAATTCGGTTTCGAAGCGTTCGGATTATAACAACATACAGTGCAAGGTTAAGTGCGACCGCGATAACCAGAAAACTGGATTTGAAGGTCAAATTGACAACTTTTTCGTGCTTTGTGTATAGACAGTCTCTACAGGTGCCTTTGGTTGAGGTCAACTGAAAAAAAAAGACGACTTCTGTAAATTTTAACAAAAATTAAATCAGTCCGTTTTTGTGCATACTAACTTTTGTTATGAACAATTGAAAAAGGAATGTTATTAACCAATGTGGGCATGATTAGTTTAAAAGAATTTATTATATGCCGCCCTAAGAACTCAAAAAAAACAATCCTTGAATTGAAATTTACAGAAAATTGTCCTGTTAAAATCACTACCAAGACGTTATCCCACAGAGCCTATGAAGTTATTTCTGTTCGACTAAAAGAGAAATATTTTTGGAAAATTCGACATTAGGGCATGTTCAGCCTAGAATAAGCTGCAAAAAATTTTCTCAAAAATTTTGATTTTTCGTTCTGAGGTGATTTAAGATTACAGTTGTAATGGTTTGAAGTCAGCAAGGATGGTAACCAAATGTGATTCAATTTTTGTTGAACGTGGAATGTAGCTTTGACTGTTTTCTAAGCAGCCTAATGTTGAAAAAGCCCAAAATTTAGTAACAAACTTTGCCGCTGTTTTACCCTCTGAACGTCTCTCTTGTCCAATGCAGCTATTTTTCCAATCTCGCAGTATGTATTTTCCAACGTTAAACAGACAAAAAAGTCCAAAACAAAACACTCCCGGAGGAACACTGTCCAAAATTGTATGGAATACATGTATACAGTAGAGTTGCCTACAAAATTGTCATGAAAAAGCAGACAAAGTAGTGCAAGACGAATTGATCTCAAAAAACCTCGGAATAAACGCATGCCTATTAATTAAGAAAAAAATTCTTTGAGTTATTCAAAGGATTGTGTCTCTTTGAGCTGAAATTGGACTGTTTCCCTGATTTACTTGAAGTGTTTTGTCTGCAACAGTTTTGTTTGGAGAAGTATTGAAATTTGGAACCGTTTTTAATGGACAGATGAAGGAATATCAAAGTAGTCAGAGAAAATTGTGAGTCGTATTTATGCATAATTTTGTCTATTAAAATTGTAACACGTGCAATACACTGTTTTTACATATCTCATTTGCAGCTGTTTTTAGAACAGTTTTTTCATATCACAACGCGAACGAGGCAAATTTTGTCAGATTAACATTTAAATTGATTATCTGAGAATAATAGTTCCTTTAAATAATTAACACACACCCAAAGCAAGCACTTTCAGCTACTATAAATTAACCCTGGCGGAAAAACAAAACTTCAGGTTTGCGGTTTAAGATGCCATTAGAGCTCAAGAAAAATGGCGTGATATCACGGGTTTACAATCAGTTATTTTTTTTCGTCCTTTCTGTCATATGTGCGTTTAAATTCTGCTGATAATACGACTGCAAATCTCAT
This sequence comes from Convolutriloba macropyga, assembly GCF_964194025.1. Classification (NCBI taxonomy): domain Eukaryota; kingdom Metazoa; phylum Xenacoelomorpha; order Acoela; family Convolutidae; genus Convolutriloba; species Convolutriloba macropyga. Next base: position 25,240 of record NW_027452152.1, read on the forward strand.
AAAACTCTTAGAGTCGAGGTGCCGACGGTAAAAAAATGAATTAAAAAATGTAGGAATTGCGGCGAATGGTCGTCAAAAGTGCGGTTTCAGTGCTGAATGCACTGAAAACGTTGAAATTAAAATTTTCAGCGCTAAGAACTGCTCTTTTTTGGGTCATTTCATCAGAAAAACATTCACCGCATATCTTTTTGCAGCGGCTTTTTGTAAATATTTCAATTTTTAGGGGTGAAATTATTATTTCAACTGCCCTTTGTTGTTGGCGGTGAAATTATGCTTTCCATCGCTTAGATTTGCAAGTCACGCAAAAATTCAAAGCATAAGTTTTCTATAAAATGGAAAGAATGCGATTTTAATTCAAAGAATTATTAGGGATGTCAGAGACAAGTGACGCAGTTGTGGCTCACATGCAGGAAATCAGGCAACCAAACGGGAGCAGAAGTTTTTTCAGCTAACAAATCAGGTGAATGCAGTCAAAGTAAAATTTCGACAGCACCCATAAATCTTACAAACATAGCACTGTCAACGCTCATCACTGAAATATGCGGTTTCAAAATGGTCTGTTTCATTTTCGTACTGGTTAGTGGACAGAGGTTTTCAGTACACTCTAAAAATTATTCCCCCAGTGTTTCTATACCCCTCCCCCGGTGTTATATGTCCCCACTTGTAAATTTTATGCTGTTATATAACAATTTAATATGTAAAAGATAGCACATGCGTCTACGGGCCTAAAAGTTATATGCTCACTAATATGGGGAATTGCCGAAATAGATTAGACTGAATTTTTAACCCTAACAGCTCAGGTATGAGTTAAGGTAGTGCCCCCTTGACTTTTAGGGCGATTTAAGGGTAAACTTCGGGTAAGCTAAGGCAGTGCAAAATTGCCTTAACATTTAAGGCAAGTTAGGGTGTTTTTCAGGCAATTTTAGCTAAATTTGTTCAGTCTGTGCACTTACTGTTCCCTCTGTAGAAATTAGATCTATAACTGCAGAAGCCGGCATAGAGAAAACCAATAAGGTCGTAAAAGCATAGAATATTTTTCTATTCCTCCTGGACAACCAAATTTGAGAGTCAGCAGGTCTCACGATAAAAATAAATCTCTCAATTGTCATAGCCAGTATGATCCAGGGTGTAGAATACAAGAACCCGTTATACAGGTGAGACAGAAGATAAGATATAGAGTTATAAATTGGGTGCAATTCACCCAACAGGTCGTCTCCATGGCAATTGAAAATGTCTGGTGTAGTCCTGAAATATAAATTTTTTGTGAGGTGAAAAAATTTTTAATTTATTTTTCAAAATGATGTTATTAAAGCCAAAAACATTGTCTTGCGTTTGGAATAAATTAATAAGAATGATTACAAAATGTAATGGGAAATCAAAGTTAAGTTTTCAGGCAGATATTTTGCCTCGAACAATTTTTTTAGAAAAAAAACCCGCAGCTGAGCTTTCCTAAAACATCTATGATCGTAAAATGTTTCAATAAAGTAAGCATAAACAATTTTTCTAGTTAGGCTAAATTATGGTTTCGGAGATATAGTTATAACGAATTTTAAATATCAATGCTTGCTTCACAGGTGCCATTTTTTGGCATGAGTTGATAACTGGAAAAAAATTTGGCCTGATATATGGTTGGTTTGAAAAATACCTGTCACCGGATAACTTTGCCAGATCTACGGTTCTAGCGGGGTCCGACGAAAAATGATTATCTCATATATGTTGGCTAATCCGGGTTTCATGAATAATATATAGCTTATCATATACAAAATTGCGGTTGTCAAAATAATGAGCTAAAAATCTCCATTTGATATATTTAACCAACTAAAAAAGATTTTGCAACATACTTTATTAGATCTTTCAGAAAACCCAAATAACGTCAGTTTATGCTAAATAAAGTTTACTTTTTGTATTATCTAACAAGATTAAAACGCTATGTAATTACAGGCCCCAATAACTATCTTGCATTAATAATATGATAGTGTGAATTATAAATTACACTTTTTCCTTTTCTAGGATTTGGTTTTGCTCAATATGGACCACAAACTGACTCCACAAAAAGTATTTTTATTTAATCAACAGATTGTTGACCTTGAAATAGATTTTAGGCTGGCTTTATCATTAACTTTATTTTTGTCTTCTTTATTCTTTTTTTATAGCTTTTACAGCATTGGGATATTTTCGTTTGTGCCCCCCAAGCTTAGAAAGTGCATCATGATAATTGCACCTCCCAATGGCACGTGCCAATTTTTTACAGATTAACAATCTACTATGTAATTAGACCGCAATTTGAGTGTGCATATTGTACGGGGGGGCAGAACGCAAAAAAAACTGTACTGGTGTCATATCTACGTCAGATACAATTTCTCCAAGACTTTTAAAAAAATGATTTTCTCTGGCAGAAAAATAAATTATTTGTCTTAAAATATTATAATAAGAAGTTACTTTGGTAAGATTTTATACGAATCATTTAGGAATTGCAAAAGTATAATCTTTCAAAACCTTTCAAACGTCTTTTCTCTCCTACAAAGGTGTGTGACGTTTCTTATTGTATATTAGTTTGCAGCTTATCAACACAGATAACTATCAAAAATGAAAAATTGGTCTATTTTGAACTAATTGGTGTAGGCCAGTTTCTCATTATCTAAGCCTCCGCAATTTCAGCAAACTCGACAATTCATTTCGTGGACGGAATTCAGAGACAAGCGAGAGCTCTCAGTTTCCACAGGAGGCTGTTCAAAGGGTCAACCATATGGAAAGACCAATAATGTCGACGGCCGCTAATTTCCGCAACTTTAATACACATGCTCACTACTGAAGTCAACCTAAAGTCCTTTTATAGTTCAATTCAAGGTTTCTTCATACCATATATATATATATAT
>NW_027452153.1:0-21243 GCF_964194025.1 Convolutriloba macropyga
TTTTATAACAATTTAAATATGATTCAATTTCGCATATAACTCAACTAGAAAAAAGAAATCGAAGGCGGCTGTCTTGTGATTATACGAACAAGTCAAAAATTTCTAACGGCTCAAGCTGATAGATTGTTTTTCCTTGTTAGATTTAAAAAATTGTACAAAAACTGATCCCGAATCTTTAGTTCCAAGCCATACAAAAACAAATTGATATATTTTTTCTCTAAAAATATTTGTTCTCTTTCGCAAAACTTAACTGTTTTCTTTAAATTGCCGTCATACGTAGTCAAATTGAATATTTAGAGTTTTGCTTCGACCAAAAAATGCAATTTTGTCGTCAGGGCTCCAATTTCAAGTTTAATCCCTCTAGTCAATATTTTCTTAGCATTTTCAGCGTATTACGAGATCACAAGACAAAACTCTTGAATTAAAAAATTTTACAGCTCAACATCAACAAGGTCTACGACGAGAATTGACCTTTACAAAATTTTTAATGATTCATTTGTAACACAACGGCCTTGTTGCAGATATGTTCTAAAAATCTGAAAAGAAGTTACTTTTCTAATGAATCAATTTTTAACAAAAACTTGTCTAACTTGTCAAATATTTTCGCTATCATAAAAGCAACTCACTCGTTAAGTTAATCAAATATCAGCAATCGAAATCTTTTTCTGCGAAACAGATCTTTTTTGCCATTTGTTGCTCTCCTCATTTTAATCAGGTAATAACAAAGCTCGTGTCTGGAGGATTTAAATTTTATTGAGTTTTTTTCTCTAATGTCTCAGCAAGCGAAGTTATCATTACTTCATCACGTAACAAATCAAATATGAGCACCGGTGCTTTCAACCACATGTATTTGAAAAATTTTGGCGAGCCTTTTTCCAGGGAAGTCTTTCACGGTGCGAGCAAATAGCGTTAAAGCACAACCATTCTTTGCAATTACTGATAGTGTCTATACCAATTGGTCAAAATCATTAAAAAATTCTTGCAACTGATAGATTCTGCTGCCTAAAAATTTGTTTCAAAAATTTTTGAAAAAGAAAAAACAATCGCCCATCACTTCCATTGCCAACGGCAGAAACGTAATAACTTACCGTTTAATTTATCGCTCAAGCACCCTAAATTGTAAAGATCAGCTGCCTCAACTGCGTTGAGTTTTCAGCCATTTTTTGGCTAATATTTGATTGCATAGAAGAAACCACAGCAAGATTAAGAACAGCAGACCGTCTGACGCCCGTTAGGCTTGAAAGATGTCACTTTTCAGCAAATTTCTATCTGAGGTGAGGATTTGTTTCTCTACTATTGGGGAAAAGTTATCCATTGAACAAACTGTCGCGACCACCTCTGGTATCTCTGTATTTCCTTGCAATGGCGTCGTCTCACCATCCGTCACAGATGACAGCATGCTCACCGAATGCATCAATTTTCTCAAGGTTCAAACTTTCCCAACGCCTTCCCTCAAAGTCTTAAAGTCTTTTAATTTATTTCCAAGTCAGTACTTTACCAAAGTTTATTAGGGGTCAAAAGCACAACTGAGGAAGTTATCGGAAAACCAAATGACCTTGTGTCCACTTTGATAGTGTCAACCAAGTCTTTCCGCTCACGGATATGGTCTTCCTAAATTGCATCTTCCAAAAAATTTTGAAGTCTAAAATTAATTGACTTTTATATCAGTGATTTGAACAATCCCAGCTCTCCAGGAGCTGCAGCTCTTAACTCGTTGGGAGACTGACATGTGAACATGTGAACCCTTTTTGCCAATTTTACTTGACTCTAGGAGCTATTCCTTGTGGGCAGCTTAGTATTAACTGACTTGGCGAAAACAAATACTAATTAGGAGGTATGACTGCTGCCATTCGGGGCCAAAAGTAACGGTTCGATGAATTCGTCTAAAATTCCGTTCTGGCAGCTCTAGAAAAACTTAATGACCCCATATATCCCAGTATTTGCTGTATTAGGTGAGATGGAGCAGACTACTTTTAGTGACAACAAAGAGTATCAAAGAAGGGTTAACACACTTTGTGGGTCGTTTGAGTAAGTGCAATCTTAAAAAGGTTATTGAAGTTATGAATGCTAAGTCTGCTTTTTTCTCGAACACCAAGCAACATATTTTTTGTTTCCTATTGCAGTAAACACGATATCATTGGCATTGCAAAAATTGCGTCTCTTTTTTAAATTCGACACATGGCATTTCGGTACTCAAAAAATTTGCACACTTGTCTTTTTTCAGAAAGAAGTGTCTCTGAGGCCAATCAATGGTTATGATTGTTAACGCTGTTTTCTAAATAAATCGGCCAAGTTGTCATGCAAGAAACTGTTTCGTTGTAAGGTCAGAATCCAGCTGTGGCACAATTTCAAAATCAAATTCCTCAAGGAGAATGAGAACATCAATGGACCTATGTTGGGAAAGACCCGAAATTGTATTGACAAGTGCCAATTTGCCGTTTGTAATCCACAATTATTAATGCGGTTGCGTTTCGCTCACTTGTTTGCAAATAGGGTTTTGTTTCATTTATGGGATATTTTCCGCTTGTGCCCCCCCAGCTTCTTGGGTGCATATTATTTGCATCCCCAGACACACGTGTCATATATTTACATAGTGTCATATATTTACATATTAGTATGTAAGTATGTAATGACATGTGCTATGTAACTGGGGGGAAGGGGGCGGAAAAGATCACTTTTGTTCAATTGACTTTTGTTTGTTGACAGGTGCTGTTCGTGTTTATCCTGCAGTTGTTGGGCAGATGGCTGTTTGACAAGTTGAGGAGATGGCAGAAAGTGAACAGAATCCAGAACAGAAGACGTCGCCTCATCCTCGAATCTTCCAGCAGATCCAGATCTCTCCAAGAAGACGAAGAAGAAAATCCGGTTCAGAATGATGAAATCAATTCTAATGTTACAGACACACAAGAAACGTAGTTTTTAGATGTTTGATTTCCTATTTTTGTTGTTTTTAGTTTGGGTATAGTTTACGTAAAGCTGTTTCCTCAAACTCGGATTTCCTCAAACTCGGTACTGTGAAAACAAAAATTATGCTCATGGGGGGTGTAAAAAGAAAACAGTTTCCCTTGCGTTTGTTTCACTTTTGAAGCAAGCAACCCTCATCTTTTCTTTTTGGAAGGGGGTAAGAAACAGGGCAATTTTTTCCAGTATTGATTGATTTTTTTAAAAAATCGATTTTTCAATGCTATTTGCGATGTGTCTTCTCCAGTAATTGTGAATGAGGAATTGTGGAGGGAAAAAACAAAGAGCGAAAAACTTCATTGCAAAAAACCTATACTTATCACTGAAAAATGATTCTTTATGTTTTTGTATTGTATTTCCATTTGTATTGACTTCCATTAGTATTTCTATGAGTGTTATTTTTTCAGTAAACGTTTTTGAAAGATGGAGAGCCAGCATATTTAGCACACCTACATCCACTAACACACACGCACTCTCTCACCCCCCCCCCCCACACACACACAAACATAGAGAAAAACATACAACACAGACACACAGAAACAGACATACATACACACACACATACACACGCGTACACACACACACACACACACGCGAGCACACACACACACACTCTCTATCTCTTCAGCAAACACATGAATACAGAGAGAGACATAAAAAAACAAACAAAGAAACACAAATACGTACACTCACACAAAGCAACACAGTCACAAACGCCTACACACAGAGACACACATAAACACACAAGTTAAAATGCTTACAGAAACAAAACTACACATCAAGAGCACACACTTAAGCACTAAACATCAAACACACACAAGAACACATACATAGCAGTGGAATCTTTTTACAAAACACTTTTTAGAGTTCTTCTCTCCAATCAACTGTGAATGTTTTGAGTAAGTCTAATCATAGCTGAATATGACGTGTTCATAAGAAGGCGGATATATATATATATATATATGTATATATATATATATATATATATATATATATATATATATATATATATATATATATATGTGTGTGTGTGTGTGTGTGTGTGTGTTTCATAGAGATAAAAACGAGACCAAATAAGAGATTGAGGTACCGGCAATAGATGATTGATTTTTGTCTGGGCAAGATGCAATTGGTCATAGCTAGTTTTGAACAAAGAAATAAACAAGAACACAGAAAAAAACAGAAAATATAGCACAAGATCAAATTTAAGTAGAAAAAATCTTACAACCCCGCACAGCACATACAAAAATTGACAAACGCACAAGCACCAAATCTCACAAAAAGACACAAACACACAAACCAACACAACATTACGCACAAAAATAAACACTGAAAAACGTAAAAATACAGACAAAAAGAGGTTCGCACAAATACTTGTAAAAACAATCAGACGCACACACACATACAAAGCGACACACAGAAACAATCATCCACACTTGAATACTAACAGAAATGCACATACGAACTTCCATACAGTCACGCAAACATACAACAAACATACTATACACACTCACAAACACCTAGGTCCACACAGATACGAAACTACATACACGCATACATCGAAGAATTCAAAACTGACTGAAAATAAATCTTAAATTTCTCACGGACTGAAATTTAATCCTAAATCTTTTGTAATAAATCGACTAGAAGATAATAAAAATGCAAAAAACAAGTTTGCTTTTATTTCTATTCGTCACTTACTTAATCAATCTGAATGTTAATGATATAACTGTCTGGTTAAGATTACAAGCCTACAGTTGTGAATCAAACACAATAATTTATTTTAAAAGTTTCGTAGTAAAATTTAGTTTTTCAAGCTTCCGGTTTTTAACAGACTTCTTGCTGGTAATAGACTCGTTGTTTTTGAATTCAATTTCATGTTTAGATGCACGGCAATGGTGCGTTTGGTCAAAGCCCCATGAATTTCTTTCTTCGTTCCTTCAAGAGCACCTGAATAATGTAAAGCTTCTTTACATTATGTCACCCCAAACAGTCAAGTTTTATAACAATTTGAATATGACTAAATTTCTCATATAACTCAACTAGAAAAAAGAAATCGAATGCGGCTATCTTGTGATCATACGAACAAGTCAAAAATTTCCAAAGGCTCAAGCTGATGGATTGTTTTTCCTTGTTAGATTTAAAAAATTCTACATAACTGATCCTGAACCTTTATTTCCAAGCCATACAAAAAAGTGATAATTTGGTTCTCTCTAAAACTAATTGTTCTCTTTCTCAAAATTTAACAGTTTTCTTTAAATTGCTATCATACGTAGTTAAATTGAATAGTTGAAGTGTTGCTGCGACCAAAAATGTGATTTTGTCGTCAGGGCTCCAATTTCAAATTTATACTCTCTAGTCAATATTTTTCATAGCATTTTCAGCGTTTTACAAGATCACAAAACAAAAATCTTGAATAATAAAAATTTTACAGCTCAACAGCTACAAGGTCTACGCCGACAATCGACCTTTAGAAAATCTTTAATGATTTAATTAAAACACAACCACCTTGTTGCAGATATATTCTAAAAATGCGAAAATAAGATACATTTTAATAAATCAATTTTTAACAAACACTTGTCTAATTTATTAAAAATTTTTGCTATTATAAAAACAGGTCAACCGTTATTCAAATATCAGTAACCCAATTCTTTTTCTGTGAAGGCTTTTTTGCAATTTGTTACTCTCCTCATTTTAATCAGGTAAAAGCAAAACTCGTGTCTAGAGGATTTAGCTTCTATTGAGTTTTTTCTCTAATGTCTCAGCAAGCGAAGTTATCATTACTTCATCACGTAACAAATCAAATATGAGCACCGGTGCTTTCAACCACATGCATTTGAAAAATTTTGGCGAGCCTTTTTCCAGGGAAGTCTTTCACGGTGCGAGCAAATAGCGTTAAAGCGCGACCATTCTTTGCAATTACTGATAGTTTCTATACCAATTGGTCAAAATCATGAAAAAATTCTTGCAACTGATAGATCCTGCTGCCTAAAAATTTGTTTCAAAAATTTTTGAAAAAGGAAAAATCATCGCCCATCACTTCCATTGCCAACGGCAGAAACGTAATAACTTACTGTTTAATTTATCGCTCAAGCACCCTAAATTGTAAAGATCAGCTGCCTCAACTGCGTTGAGTTTTCAGCCATTTTTTGGCTAATATTTGATTGCATAGAAGAAACCACAGCAAGATTAAGAACAGCAGACCGTCTGACGCCCGTTAGGCTTGAAAGATGTCACTTTTCAGCAAATTTCTATCTGAGGTGAGGATTTGTTTCTCTACTATTGGGGAAAAGTTATCCATTGAACAACCTGTCGCGACCACCTCTGGTATCTCTGTCGTTCTTTGCAATGGCGTCTCAAAATCCGTCACAGATGACAGCATGCTCACCGAATGCATTAATTTTCTCAAGGTTCAAACTTTCCCAACGTCTTCCCTCAAAGTCTTAAAGTCTTTTAATTTATTTCCAAGTCAGTACTTTACCAAAGTTTATTGGGGGTCAAAAGCACAACTGAGGAAGTTATCGGAAAACCAAATGACCTTGTGTCCACTTTGGTAGTGTCAGCCAAGTGTTTCCGCTCACGGATATGTGGTCTTCCTAAATTGCATCTTCCAAAAAGTTTTGAAGTCTAAAACTAATTGACTTTTATATCAGTGATTTGAACAATCCCAGCTCTCCAGGAGCTGCAGCTCTTAACTCGTTGGGAGACTGACATGTGAACATGTGAACCCTTTTAGCCAATTTTACTTGACATTAGGAGCTATTCCTTGTGGGCAGCTTAGTATTAACTGACTTGGCGAAAATAAAAACTAATTAGGAGGTATGACAGCTGCCATTCGGGGCCAAAAACAAAGAGTATCAAAGAACGGCTAACACGCTTTGTGGGTCGTTTGAGTAAGTGCAATCTTAAAAAGGTTATTGAAGTTATGAATGCTAAGTCAGCTTTTTTTCTCGAACACCAAGCAACATATTTTTTGTTTCCTATTGCAATAAACATGATATCATAAACATTGCGAAAATTGCGTCTCTTTTTTAAAATTCGACACTTGGCATTTCGGTACTCAAAAAAATTGCACATTTGTCTTATTTCAGACAGAAGTGTCTCTGAGGCCAATCAATGGTTATGATTGTCAACGCTGTTTTCTAAATAACTCGGCCAAGTTGTCATGCAAGAAACACTTTTGTTGTAAGGTCAGAATCCAGCTGTGGCACAATTTCAAAATCAAATTCCTCCAGGAGAATGAGAACATCAATGGACCAAGTCGGTGGCTTGGAAAAGACCCGGTTCCCGTTGCACTGTCGTGTTGCATTAAAAAGGGGAACGGCAATTCTGTTGCCAATTTTGGGTAACAAAAGTTTGTTAAAGCTGATATGTCGAGAAAAAAAATAAATTTTAAAAAATTTTGAGAATTAGCTTCCTTCACCAAAATTCATTTTTCAACACGATTTAGTACTCTGCCAACGGCATGCGTGCAAGATCCATTCTCTTTCCTCTGGTAGGCTGTAATTGAAGCCCCAACTGGTGCACGAGAAATAAAATCAGTAAAAGCTATCTTACAGGCTGCATTTTCCAAATGTGTTATAGATTTCAAGGCTGGTTGCGGTTGATCTGTGACTCTGCCTTGCACAGAGTGGAGTAATTGCTCAATCAACCTTTTTGGTGGGTCAAAAGACAGAAACCATGTTGAATCTCTAAAGTTGTTCACCAAATAGTTTATCGCTAATATAACAGTCACTGATGCAAAATCGTTCAACTAAAAAAAGTGCTGGTACTTTTTTCTTTCTTAAAGACCTCTTAGTGCTCCAATCATAGCAACAGACCGCCAAAAAGTCCTCATTTTCGAGGTCTTTTATATTTCCCTTAAAAACGCAGCATTTTTTGCTTTTTCCGATTCTATTTTAATTATCGGCCTGTTGTCTTCTCAAGTTCTCTGTCCCTTTCATTTCCTTCCAAAGGTTAACAGACTAGCAGTGTTCCACTGCCGAGGACGTTAAGATAGTCTTTGATATATTTTAGGTTTGATTTTTGTGAACACTCGTGTTCTTAGTCCAACTCAATGCGTCAAATTCTGCGTTTTTGCTCGATATTTGGTAGAATTTGCATCGGGGCCATAGATAACTGTTCAAAGAATTCGTCTCAAAGTTCTTTTTGACAGCTCTAGAAAAACCTAATAATTATCACCAATTATCTCATCTAATTGTGTATCAGGTGAGATGAATCAGACTACCTATTGTGGCAACAAAGAGTATCGAAAATTGGCCAATACACTTTGTGGCTCGTTTGAGTGAGTGCAATCTTAAAAAGGTTATTCATGTTATTAACCTTAATTCAGTCTTTTTCTTAAAAATCAGGCAGCGGAGTTTTTGCTTCCTATTGCAGTGACAATGATCTCATAAATATTGCGACAATTGCGTCTCTTTTTTAAATTCAGCGCATGGCATATCGGTACTCGAACAAAGTTCACATTTGCCTTTTTTCGGAGAGAAGTGTCTTTGAAGCCCATCAATGGTTACGATTGTTAAGGTTGTTTTCTAGATGAGACGGCGGAGTTCTCATGTAAGAAACAGCTTTGTTGTAAGGTCAGAATCCAGCTCTCTCAGATTTTCAAAATCAATTGTTTCAAGAGGAATGAGAACTTCAATGAACCAAATCGTTTGCTTTGGAAAAGACCGGGCTCCATTTGCACTGTCGTGCTGTAATAGAACAGGGAACGGCAATTTGACGGCTGCAACAAAAATTTTTTTATGTGCTATGCCCAGAAAAAATTAACAACTGAAAAAAGTTTGGAAAGTAGCTTCTTTCACCAAAATGTATTATTCGACGCGATTTAGTACTTTGCTAACGTCGTGCGTGCACGCTCCATTCTCTTTCCTCTGGAATTCAGTATTTGAAGCACCCAATAATGACTGAGAAATGAAATCAGTAAAAACTACCTTACAAGCTACATTTATTAAATGTGTTATAGATTTCAATGCAGGTTGCAATTGATCTGTGACTCTGCATTTCACAGAGTGCAGTAATTGCTCAATCAACCTTTTTTGTGGGACCAAAGACAGAAACTATGTTGAATCTCAAAAATTGTCCACTGAAAACTTTATCGCTAAGATAACAGTCACTGATGCAAGATCGTTCAACTAAAAAGTGCTGGTACTTTTTTCTTTTTTTTTAAAGACCACTTAGTGCTCCAATCATAGCAACAGACCGCCAAAAGGTCCTCATTTTCGAGGTCTTTCATATTGACCTTGAAAACCCAACTTTTTTGCTGTTTCCTGTTCTAATTTTTCATCGGCTTGTTGTGTTCTCGAGTTCTATATCCCTTTCACTTCCTTCCAGATGTTAACAGACAAAAGGTGTTCCAGTGCTGAAGACGTTACGATAGTCTTTGATTTATGTTAGGTTTGATTTTTGTGCCTTGGTGACTGCTGAAAAGAGTTTCTTGAAGTTCGAGTGACAATCTGGACTGTGAACTCGATTTTTCACTGTTTGGGTGGCCTATTAGAACCAGCTGTCTGGGAACTTTACTGGTAGGCAGATTGGTAGGCAGATTGGTTGCCAACTCTCAGTAAGTAAGGCAAAAAAGAAGTCTTATCGCACTAAAGTTTCTCTTGACGCTCACAAAATGATCAGAGCAAGGTGTTTGATCAGATTTAATTAATATCTATTCATTTTGTCAAAGATTGCAATGGAAATATTCTTTTGAGAGTGAAAGAATTACTTGATTTTGAAATCGTCCGAATACACTCCAAAATTATCGAACACTCCTGTTCTTAGACCCACGCAACGCATAAATTTCTGAATTTTTCCGCACTTGCAGTTTTTACAATTCGAAGAATTCGAATTGTATTGGGGCGCTGTTTTTTTAAGATCTGTTCACACATTTTCATGATTTTTGAAGTCAAATGGAGTAGTGATTTTGGTCACGCCGAAACAGGAAGTGGAGCGAAAAAGCGAGTGGTTTTTGCGGCGTGAAATTTTTTCGCTCTAAATTTAAAGTAGAGTGAGACGGTGTTTGAACAAAAATTCGCTTTCTCGCTAGTGGTTTTTTGTTCACACGCGGCAATTTCACTTTGATTTTTACTGTTTTTTCGATGTTTTGGATCGGATTTTTTTCTAATTGGTTTTCCCAATCCATTCATAGTCCATTCAAGGTCTATTTTTTGTTTAGTCAATGAAAATTCTTTGAATTGTACGTCAGGACTTGTCCTGCTATGTTTTTTATTTGTTAATTTGTGTTTAAAAAAATTATTGTACCCAGAGTTGTATGTTAAAGCTAAAGAAAACCCAACTTTTAATTTTTGGTAAATTTAGTGCGATATTATTCACTTGCGGTCAACTGCACTAATTAAAATTGTAAAACTTTTTCCCTTGCTGAGCTCAAAAATTTCTCCAAAACCTGAACAAGTTTTCTTGACTGTGGCTAGCGGCAGTACAGCAGAACCATGCATAGCAACTACTCAGATTGTTTACCTCATTTTTTCAAAAACGATTTAAAAATCCAACCAACTGATACATTCTGCTGCCTGGAAACTCATTCAAGATCTTTTTTGAAAAAGTAGAAGACATCGCGTAACACACTCCCATTGCCATTGGCACGAACGTAATAGCTAGCTCATTACGTTTTTGCTCAAACAACCTGAACTTTTGATCATCAACTGCTTCAATTGATAACCTGCGTTGTCAGTCACTTTCTGAATAGTTTGATTGCATAGAATGAATCAGTGTAAAATAAAGAGCAACAAGATGACCTGAGGCGATTGATGGCTAGGCTAAAAAATTCCACCTGTCTGCAGATTTCAATCGTCGGTGACTAATTGAACTAGTTGACTAATCTGTTGTGATCGGTATGGTAACTCTGTCGTTTCTCATAGTAGCGTTTCAATGTCCGTCGCAGATGACAGCATGCTCACGGAATGCATCCGTAGTGCACGATTTGCAATTTGATTAAATTCATACGACGTCTTAGATTTTAATTCCAAGTCTAAATTTCGCTCACTAAAATTTATTAGGGGTTGAAAACCCAAAGCAGGTAGGGGAGCTGCAGCTGACCCTGTGCCCAAAATGTAAAGTGTCGATTGACTAGTCCGGATTTTTCCGTCAATAATTTTCAATGTTCCTGTAAGTCCCAAAAGGTTCCGAAATCTAAGATTTCTCGAATTTTATTCTGATTAAAAGATGACAAACCAAAAGAACCAGACTGTTATGCTGGGCTGCAAATCTTGAATCTAATTTTGGAGCGTGACCTTTGATTTGCCACGTAAGCAGCGCTTCCTTGATTTCTACGCATAGACAAGAAACAGTCTTTTTGGCGTGTCTGCGGCCATTTGAGATCATTTGTTCTCAAAGAACTCCAATTTTCAGAATATTAAATTGCAAAGATTAGATTACTTTTAGTGCACACTAACGATGGCGCAAATTACGCAGAGCACTGTGTGGATTGTCTAAATAAGCGCACTTTTTTCTTTTGATGTTTTTAATTGGGTTTCATCCTTTCTGTGACACAAAAACAACTCATTTTTTGTTAACTATTGCGGCACTAATAACCTCATAGACATCGCAACAATGGCATCTCATTTCTCTATCGACGTTTACTAGATCGGGACGTTTACATTGGTTATTTTTTTAAAATAAAGTCTTTTTGTGCTAATCATTGAGACAAATTTGTGACGTTTGGCTAAGTTGTTTTGCGGAAAAAAATGCAATCTTAGTACCAGATTTGTTGAGATAGGCTGGGAAATGGCTCTCCAATTTTCAAAATCGACCTCCAAGTAAAGGAAAACAACAAGGAAGCCAATCAGTGGCCTTTCTACACACGGCCTTCATTTGCGCTGTCTTTATGTTGCAAAATAGGAAATCTAGCTGGGTTAGCAACGGTTCTGAAAACTGCCATTTACTGGAAAAAAATCATTGACCGCCGACCAAAAAAATTTTGAAGCTAATTTTTCCAAAAAATGCATTCTAAAAGTCATTCTAAAGAACTAAACGCGGGAATCAAAGCAAACTGAATTAATTACTTTATCAATCTGCCCTTCAACTTACCCCATCTCCCAATTTGAAACTTTTCAATAAATTCAAGATTCAAATTTGGCGTCCATCGCCTCGCCTTTGTTTTAAGCCCCTTAGAAATTTGTTACCTCAATAGGGCACTCTCAACTCTTCTTTCATCTCTGACGGGTAGTCAGTGAAAAACTGCTTATTGCCAGAAACACAAAATCAGAAAAAGATCTATTGCACTCTGCAATTTAAAATTGGGTTACAGATTTCAATTCTGATTCGATTGATCGGGGGCTGTGAACAAATGATACAGACACTTTTTAGGATGAGCAGCAGTCTTTCTGTTGAAAGCCAATAGCTGCTCATTTTCTCCCATTTTGCTATAAACGAAAAAGCTGCGATGCAGGGTCGTTTAGGAAAAAACTGATAGAACTGTTTGTAGGGATACACACCTGTTATCGCTCTAACCGTAGCCATAGATGGGTCTGAGCCTCTCAGACACTAAATTTTTACTAGCCTGTCTGCATTGCCCGTAAATGTACAAAATCTTTGTCCTATTTTAGTTGCCATTTTTTTCCTTTAAATGTTATCTTCTCGACTGCTTTATTGATTTCTCTTGCTTCCAAAGGGTATCATAATGACCAGCGTTCCAGCGCTCAAGGTGTTTCAATAATCTTTGATCTATAAAATTTTCTGCTTTTTTCTGCCTCCGCGACTGCTCTGTCTAAGATTGCATTTGGAAGCTGAAAGGAATATCTGCGATTTGAATGTTAATGCAGTCGTTTATCCTGTGATTCAGCGATTGGTACCAACTGTATTGGACTTTCGCCGGGCGGGAAAAAAACAACAAGTTGGCTCTTTGTTCTCGATACGTGATTAAATCAGCCATAATCTTTATTGTTTCAAAAAAATTGGACTTGCTGCTCAAAAACGAATCAGAGCTGTGATTTTGATCAAAACTTACTCATAGTTGAATATTTTTATGGCTAAAATGCGCAGTAAATTCTCTTTCTAGAGCTAAGGGATTGCTTGAGCTTTTTGCAAGCATTTCCACTTTTTAATGTTTGTTAACAACCAGTACTGCTGTGAGTGAAAATTATAATGGTAAAATGGGTTGTCTGATAAAGCTTAAAAAGACTGAGTTTTTTGTGTGAAACCAGTGTGAGCGTCCTAAAGAGGTAAAAAAATAGCCCTCATTACTGTCGTGCGCAATTTTGATTTTAGTTATCCTTACCATTTTCTTATTCCCTTTCATTTTTCTTTTTCTACCAGTTTAGTTGTTTCCAAAAACATATTTTATGCTAAGCTACAAGGATGATTTTAGAAAGGATTGAATCAACCGTTTGAAAATTGTGTTTATTTCCTCCCTGCCTGAGCCTCCACGCACTTGATACGGACCAAATGCGGCCCCACCGCAGATAACCAACTTCGGAAGAGAACAGGATTTGGCGAGGCGTTGTTTTAATGATTTGCTATTGTTCCCAATCGCCTTGGGAACTCAGGAAAAGCTTGACATTTGCTGATGATCAAAACTACCGCCAAAAACTTGAGAGTTACTCTTTCCCGAAAACATCTGACAAGAAGTCGCAACCAAATAAGAGCAACCAAAAGTCTGGAATATATGCTTTCATTACAGCTGTGATTTCTCTGTTTCTTCCGTAATCGAGAGCAGAACTAGTCTTATCAAACTAAAGCAATCAAATGCTATGATGAGATTAAATTAGCAAGTTGGAGAGATTTTGATCCTTCGGGAAATCAGTATTTTGAATAATGCTCAGATGTATTTTGTATTTGAAGTATTTATTGTGAAAAAGTTCATCAGTGTAGACTAAGGCAGTAGATTTCGTTTCAATTGAATTTCGTATCTCCTAAAAACGGTCAATCATCTCCTAGAATTACCGATCAAAAACGATCGAAAACAATCATTTCTTAAAATTACCGATCGAAAACGGTCATTTCCCACACTAATTTGAACGTTTTTGATCGGTCTCGTCAACGGGGGAAAGTTTTGATTTAGGAATACTTTCACAGATATCTTTACCAGCAATACTTGCAGTCATTAGCAGTTACAATTGTATGAAAAAATTACAATTTCTTTTTTCTGTTGTACCGTTGATAATTGTCACGCCAGGCTAATCAAAATCTGTATTTCATAAAATATCATTGATTTTGAGAACATTTAAATAATTTACGCTACAAAAAGAAGCAATCAACAAAGTTTTTTGCACAAAGTTGCTTTTTAATTGGTTTACACGTTTATGAATTCACTTTTCTAGCATTTCGTTCAACTTTGTTCCACGCTTGATCAGTTCCATATCTTAGGGTTTGAACAAAACTCTACCTTTGATTTTCAATACTTCTATAATTTTTTTAAATATTAATGAAAATCAATTGACAATTAACTTCATCAACACAACAGATTACCAGTCTATTTAATCGAATATCAGCAGTCCGTTTCTTTTCTTCACATGAAATAGGCCTCTCACAATATGCTTTTGTTCTCCCCACTTTGATCAGGTAAGATCAAAAACTTGTGATCTTAGGCATTAACTTAACTAGAGAGCTTTCTTCTGGATACATAATGTAATTTTTCGGGTTAATGACCTTTTCAAATTGAGCCGATTTCAAGATGCTCGCACCATCGTCAGTTTGATTTTAGGTTGACGCCCCCACTCATTGGGTGACAAAACATCAGAGCGCTAATAATTGGCGTTAAAATTTGTTGTCCCTGCTGATTGGGCGACTTATAAAATAGATTTTTGAATCCATGCCAGTAGACATTTAGTCTACAAGTATGCTGCCCTCTCAAGTTTCGTCATAAATATTTGATAACTCTTATCGATTACAACTGGAAGGTCAACTTACTTCTTCAAGGTATAAAAGCTCCATCTTCATAGCGAAACGATCTCTAATTAGATTTCGGTCCTCTTATGCACAGATTTGAAGCCCTTAAGATTGTAAAGTTCAATCGCAGGTTGACCCAGTTCATGATAATGCTTTAGGGTTTGTCCCGCTTAGAAGCGAGTCTGTCCGCCAGTCTTCTCTTCTGAGAAAAATTTTGCTCTCGCTGGCCATCATGCCGTCAACACTAAAAATTATCGGAGTAAAAGCTATATGTTTTTCCTGGCAAGCCTCGGAGTATTTTCTCCTCTTTTCGTCAGCGCAGCTTTCCAAAACATCCTCTGGATTTATATTGCTGTAAGACTTTGCCTCAGTATCTGTGACACGAATAACAAACGAGGCAGTTTCTTGCGGGCTCCAGACACTTTTTATGAGAAGACCGGCTCTTAACGCTTTCTGATTCTCTGAATGTTTGCAAATTACTGGTTCTTTTTGAGTGTAAGTTCATGCAAAGCACGATAAGTCTCCCAATAAATCTCTAATTATTTTATGCCTTTGTGTAATCAGGCCTCCTTTTTTGCAAATTAGGGCACGCTGAACAAGGAAATCTTCACCACAGCCGTCACATATCAAAGGGAGGTTTGTTAGGGTTAAAACGTATCTTAGGGCCATGGAATCCTGGAAATCGTTCTTCGACAAAACAAAATTGACTCTCTCTGACACTTTTGCCGTTAACTAACAAGAGTTTCCCGTTTTGAAATACCACTCCATTTTTTTTCTCTCTGATGTGCATGATTGTCCTAACAAACCCTTATATGTGTTACTCTGCTGGGACTCATTTTCCAGCTGAAAACTTTGTTTCCTGCTGCGAACGTGAGCTTTGTGTGCGTTGATGTCCAATGTCGTTCAATTCAAAATAAAATCTGGAATCAGTGAAGATGTTTTCTTGGACATTTCAAACTGCTCATTCGCTTTTAACATTGGGTGTGGAATACCTAATCCTGCATTTTTTAGCAGACAAACTGAACAAGCTACTTTGGGGATTACTCACATTATAAATGTTAGTTATGGTTGATATGAACTGGTTTTCAATTGAATCTTCCAGTGGTTCCAAAAATTCATCGCAACCTAGAAGAACTCTCATCAGAAAAGTTCATTCGGCCTGGACAGATTTAGTGAGCACCGAGAAACTCTCATGAGGGCAGAAATGGCCTGCAGCGCTCAAAAGTTGGATCTTAGCCTGCCATTTTTTTTTTCGTGAAAAAATTCTTTCATGGTAGTTTCATCGCCATTAAAGCCTCCAAGATACCGTTTTCCAGTCACAATTTTCAAACCCTTTTGCTCAAAACCACGCTTGGCTTCATCAAAATGGTCTGGATTAACAATAAGGAAGCTCTTTTTTGGCTCAGGGTAGTATCCATACTTCGGCCCCTCATCAACTACTTGTTGCAGTCACTGTTTTAAGTCATCGAACTTTCCGCAAGCCGCGGCATCATCTGCATAAAAATTTTGTTTTTGTTTTGTCGGGCTGAGAAATTTTTCGATTAAAGGCAATAGAGCAATACCACAAAACAGCATTGAAAGAGGGTTGCCTTGAGTTGTCCCTTCTTCGATGCGGATAGAGACATCAGTATTGCTCAACACATTTTTAGAGCTTTCCTGGACCAAAGGTCTTAGCGTTTAGATGTGCGGAACTTTTGTTTATAGAATTGAATGCATTTTTGCATCAAGCAGCAGCAGAACAAAACCATTGGGGCACTTTTTCTCAAACAACTCTCGAAGTCCCTGAATCGATCCCTCAATTCCACATGCCACACCACCCGCAAGTTGTTCTGATCCAAACGCATGCGCCATGTCATCACCAGATAAGTCAGCTACTGCTTTGCCGAGTAATCTTCGCAAGGTTTCACCAATTTCGATTGGTCTGACTCCTGGCTGTTTATCTAATGCAATAAGTCGACATGAGAACAAGGCTTTGGTATTACGCCATGAAATGATTTCGTTTGCGATCAAATTACCTAGCTGAGAAACTAAGTCTCTCAATCTGGAGCTTTCGAGGCCAAACCTAATTAACGCATCGAATCAGTGGTTGGGGTCTGATCCAGAGGGTCCTGAACTACCAAAAAATTTCCGGGCTTGTTTTTTAACTGTACTACTTGTTATAATCAATTTTTCTAGAGGAGGAAGTTCTGATATGTTGAAAGTTTCCTCGAATAATGGTGAGGCTTTCGGGTGCTTTTCTTGTAGAATTTCGGCTACCGTTCTTCCGTCTATTAAATCAGAAAGCTTATGAACACTCGTTTCGGTTTTATCTGCAAGGAACTTTGTTGCGTTTTGATGTTCCCTTCTTGAAGCATTTTAGCAAAGGCTCGGAGTTTCTCCTCGGTGTCGCTCTTTTGAGTTCTCACAGATTTGCTTGAGAATTGAGTGCATCTCTTATAAGACTGAACAAGAGATTGAAATTTTCCACCGACCACTCCTTCATCCTATTTTCAATTGTTATATTTACATTTTTGGAGTGTCTCACTTTGTTGTCTCTGTGGAGTATGAGAGCCGAAAAAACCAGAAGTCGCTCTGATGGAATATTTGATTTCAGAAACATTTCATGTTCGCAACTTAGCATCTCGACATACTGTTTACCAGTTTTTCCCGTCGGTAACATGTAAAATTTGCATCTGCGTGTGCAAACAGTATTCCATCTACCTTCCCAAAGCACTTCGTTCTCATGAGTCACGCTGTATTTTGTGTTTTTTTTGGTGGAAAAATTTTTTTTATCAAAGATTTTTTCTCTGCATCTGATAAAGTATTATCTGCATGATTATTGTCAACTAGATTAAGTCTCGCTAATTCTTGTGTTAAACCACTAGAAGAAGACTCAAATCTAAATTGTGCGTTATTTTCAAAAGCGTTTTGTATCAAGTCGTTTACCTCATCGGTCTTAACTCTATGCTGCTTGAGTTTTTCGTCCAATTGCAGATAAATCCAGACTGAATAAGAGTCGAAAATGGTGTCATATTTTCTACGCCATTTCACATAATGGACTCTTGGTCGATTGTTTTTGTAGCCAATAACTTTTGCTTTGTATATATTTTTATTGTGGCCAGGAATCCAGATCTCAGTGTTCTTATGGACGAAATACTCATCGTGTTTTTCTTGGTTTTCACTATAACTGAACTTGGCGGATTTGAAACCTGTCTGGACCTCTTCTGTTGTATCAAGCTGATTCGCTTGCACAGAACTAAGTGTGTTGTGCTTGGTAAACAATAATTGGACGGAAAAATACTGAATAAATAAGCATTTTCCAGTTTCAATCAAATTTGACTGTGTTTTCGTTCATTTATCTCGATTCGTGTCTACCGTGAAACCATAATCTCTGCAGTTAGATTGCAAGAGCCGCAAGCAAAACTCACTTTTTCGGTACCTTCTTGTTCTCCCTTTTCCGACTTGTGAATGAAGAAAGCGATTTGGGGAATAATTAGACAATTGTTTTCGCAGGCAGACCACCCCAAAAAATTTGGGGGACAGCCACCACAGGAAGCTGACTTGGGAGATGGGGGGGTGGGGGATGGGACAAAAGTCGTGACTTCTGACGAATGAAGTCTATGGCAACCGCTGCAACCAATACGAAAAAAGTATTAGAAAAGGAACGATCTCACCGGAGAACTGACATTAGGATCTTCGTCTAGCCCCAATAGCCACAATAAGATTCCACGTGCAGTCCACAAATAAATAATCAGGACGCAAAAACAGGGGGGCACAAATTATTTATATCGAATTCAATATTCGATAAATTTCTCCTTTTAGCTGCTTAATTTGATTAACAACCTAACAACGCACGCACGTGCACGCAATCAATCACCATCGCAGTTTAATTTGGAGAGTCTCTTTCAACTTGATTGTTTGCGGATTAGCTTTCCTGGTAGAAATTTAAAAATTGACTATAAAACATCAGAATTGTTTCCAACAATTATTTGTAAGCTATTTTGTAATTCCTTATTTTAAAAGGTTTAGTTATTTGGTACCCTCTGGAATTTTTCCAAGTACTCTAAAAACGAGTCATTCTTGCTTATTCGTCTATGTCGTTGGTACCAAAAAATTTTTTTTTCTTCGGTTATGTTGATTGTAAAACTTTTATCATAACGAACTTAAATTTTATAAAAGTTTGTTATTTTTGCTTTAGTTTTGTTTCGTGATGCTTTGTGTTTTTAGTTTTCTGTTTTTTTTCAAGGAAGATTTTTTGGCCAGGTTTTAAGAAGTCCTCTCACGAACTGTTTTTAAAACTGCCCTGATATGAATTTAACAATTTCTAGCTCGAACCTTTATTTCTTTAAATGCCTGAAACTTTTTGTTTTTGTATTGTGCTTGATCTGCTTACGCTAAACAAAATTTGAAAGCTTTTTGTTGTCTGTGTGTTAATATTGTGTTTGTGAGAATGCAAGTGTGATATTGATGATCTGTGTGTGTTTGTTTTTATCTGAGCTTGGTTCGCTCTGAAGTGTCTTTGTGTGTGTTTACAGTGCTTTTGTATAAAATTAGAAAGCAAAATTTTGTCTTATTGTGAATTTTGTTGGCATATGTATACGCGTTCGAGTTCCAGTGTGTACGTGTGCGTGTGTCAATTTTTGCTTTTGACTGACTATGTATTTGTGATTGTGCGTAATAAGGAGTTTTCTCTGTATATGTGTACTCGTTAAAGTGTTAATGACTATATGTGTGTTTTGGGCGTTTAGAAGCGCTTGCTTGAATGTCCTGCGATTCCCAGTAAGCGTGTGGGCATTAGCTTGTTTTTCTGATTGCGAAAGCGTAGGTTTGTGTTTTCCTTTGGATTATTGTTGTATATGCGCTACAAACCCTCTCGAAGTTGTGGAACACTCTCTAAGTTCTAAGTTTTTGTTGTGTATGTTGTGTCAGCATGCTTGAGCTAATTTTGTATATTGCGTGTGTTTTAAGTTTGTGTATTTTTCTTTTTTTGTTTTTATATACTTTTAGTATTTTTTGTATTTACTTCTATTATTGCGGGCGGGTCGGTGAGTGTGTTATTGTATGTATATAATTTTGTGAGAATGCCGGAATTTGTGCGTTCTTTTTTTCGTGTTTATGTGTGATTTGCTGGTTTACATATATGCTTCAGGAGTTCTATAAGTGTGATGTGTGTGTGCGTGTGTGTGCTTTTTTTGTGCAATTTTGTGTATTTGCGTCTGTGTTTGTGTGGGTGTATGTGTTTGTCAGTATCTCTGTGTGAATATTTTGTATGTATTTGCGCATGATCTGGATGAGAACGAAGAAGATTGCGTTTTTGGTTGAAGGTTATTTTGGTTTCAGGTTGGTTTTTTATGTATCTGCGCATATAAAATATAGAATGGGTGCGTGTGTATAATAAAAGTGTATGGTCGTGTGTGTCTGTTATTCTCCAGAACTGAGTATGAAGTCAATTGAATCACAATTGACCAGTGCTTGTTTTAATTTGGCAATTGCGGTGCGATTGCCAAACTATAGAGATTGAATTCTAGATCCAATTTAGGAATTTGTTATTCGCGACGCAAAAAGCTAATCTGCTTGAAATTATACTTTAGAAACGTAGCTGACTAACTTGAAGTGCACCTGGTTTGTTTGAGCAAAACTGAGAGGAATGAATTAAGATTTGAACAAATTTAAGATTAGGAGGAAAATAATATGTGCATGAGTTATTCATGCGCAAAATAGGAAATCAGTTTTGTTTACATGCATGAACAGATAATTTTCTGTCTACAAACTGAACAAATGTGAAATGAAGATCAGATGACTGATGACAAAAATCAACTGCATAAACTGCCCTTGAAATTGGGGAAAACTAACTGAGAACTAAATACGGTAAAGGATATTCTAATGAAAAAAAATCCAGTCCGTATGACATTTCCCCCTGTTGAAGTAATAATTATATAAAATCAAAAATTTTTGTACTTATTCACCGGTTATATAATAGTCAAAAATTTTTTAAAAAAACAGGGAAAAAAATAAAGTTTGAAGGGTTTTTTAAATAGTTTTACTCCGAAATATCCGATTGCTGTTCTGCTTCAAGTTCCGTCATATCTTTTTCCATTGGGATCTTGGAAATAAGATCCATGGTCCAACGTTCGTTCGGGTTTCTCGTGGATCCTACGACGATGAACGTTGTGTCAGAAATAGGAATTGCAGTTAAATACCCATGCGTATCCTGTATATCCTGAATAATGGATTGCGTTTGCTGGTCAGAAGTCTTCTTTTGCGTCTTTAATTGCTTTTTTTCTGCTTCTTCGCACAGATGAGGTGTCCGAGTCGGAAGTATAGCAAACTTGTATTGAGCGCTTCTCGTTTTGCAAAGTTGGAGTTGATTGCGGTGCAGATGGGTCTGCCACAGAAGTCTGTGTCGGTGGAGCAGCAATTGGCCCTGCCGCACTAAAGTGAGGAATCTGCGTTATTTCTGGTCGATTT